>NW_025321181.1:0-9494 GCF_019176455.1 Solea senegalensis | reverse complement strand
TTTCACCACAAGGAGGCGCTGTTTTCAAACTTCACCGTTTTTTCATAGACGTCTTCAGCCATGGCCCATCATCAATGGTAGCAAGTTTGGTTCGGATCGGACCTTCCATCGCAAAGTTATAAGAGTTTTGTTTTTCTGATGCGAAACATCAGAATCATCATGAACTTTGCCGCCCCCTATCTTGCGCGCCATGCGACATTTGAAAAAACTTTTGATACCGTGAGCTCCTCAACTGGTCCACAGGGACCTCACCAAGTTTGAAGGTGATCGCACGAAAACTCTAGGAGGAGGTAGTTCAAATACCATTGCTGCGAATTCGCCAAAATCGCCAAAAAATGGCCAATCAACCCAAGATGGCGGATTTCCTGTTGGGTTTGGATCATGGTCATAATGTATTTTTTTCTTCATCCTGACCCACTACACATGTGTACCGAATTTCGTGCATGTGCGATATTTGTGTTGGTCATGGTGAATTTGGACAGGTGGCGCCGCACTTATTGGCCCCTCCCACATTCAATTTTCGACGCACATTCCCCAACCCTTTTTCAGACGTAAATTTACACCACGATTGATGCGGTCACAAAAATCTGTGAGTTTTGGGGTATGGGAAAGGCCTCAAAAATGCGATTCATTTGGGGGAATAATAAGAATAATAATAATAATAATAATAATAATCCTTCCAGTTTCAATAGGGTTCTTGCAACCTTGTTGCTCGAACCCTAATAATAATAATAATAATCCTTCCAGTTTCAATAGGGTTCTTGCAACCTTGTTGCTCGAACCCTAATAACGAGCCGACCCGCGCGAGTCGCCGTGTGCCACGGCTCCCCGCGCGCCTCGCGCTCTCACCCGTTCATTCACCGCGCGCGGTACTAGTTATTTTCAGTACTAGTTATTTTCAGTACTAGTTATTTTCAGTACTAGTTATTTTCAGCGGCGTCCCCGCACATGTCGATCCAAATTTCGGGGGGGATCGGCAACGTATGGCAAAGTTATAGGGCACTTCCTGTTTAAAATGGCCGACTTCCTGTTCGGTCAAATGCGCGTCCGTAAACGTGTTCAGGGAAGTTCCCTTGTCTTACATATCAAGTTTTGTGCAGATCGGACAATCTTAGAGTTGACTTCCTGTTTCGGGCATTCCACTTCCTGTTGGGAGGTCATCTTTTGCAGACATGCTCAGGACAGGTCCCTGGTGTGACATATAAGGTTTCATGCAAATTGGACAACGTACGGCAAAGTTAGTGGGCACTTCCTGTTTAAAATGGCCAACTTCCTGTTCGTCTCTGGAAACATGTTCAGGGAAGGTCCCGTAACTCACATATCTAGTTTTGTGTCAATCGGACAATGCAAGACTTTACTTCCTGTTTCGGGCGTTCCACTTCCTGTAGGGAGGTGACCTTTTACAGACATGCTCAGGACAGGTTGCTGGTGTCACATATAAGGTTTTGTGCAGATCGGACAATGTACTGCAAAGTTAGAGGGCACTTCCTGTTTAAAATGGCCGACTTCCTGTTCGGTCAACGGCGTCTCCGTAAACATGTTCAGGGAAGGTCCCGTAACTCACATATCTAGTTTCGTGTCAATCGGACAATGTAAGACTTTACTTCCTGTTTCGGGCGTTCCACTTCCTGTAGGGAGGTGACCTTTTACGGACATGTTGAGGAAGGGTCTGGGGTCCCACATACTAAGTTTCAAGTGGATACAACAATCCCTGTTGGAGCAGCATCAAAAACTATAAATGTAATTCTGTCTGCTGTCACCAGGGGGCGCTGTATTTGAAAATTAATATTTTCATATAGACGTGTTCAGGGCCGGACTGTCATCAATCCTTGCAAGTTTGGTTCAGATCGGACCAGGATTGGCAAAGTTGTAACAGTTTGTTTTTTTAGAATTTTCTACCACCACCAGGAGGCGCTGTTTTCAAAATGTACCGTTTCAGCAACACAGTCGTCTTCAGCAACTAACCATCATCAACTATAGCAAGTTTGGTTGGGATCAG
Source organism: Solea senegalensis (assembly GCF_019176455.1). Classification (NCBI taxonomy): domain Eukaryota; kingdom Metazoa; phylum Chordata; class Actinopteri; order Pleuronectiformes; family Soleidae; genus Solea; species Solea senegalensis. The sequence goes on along the minus strand of NW_025321181.1, from coordinate 7,495 downwards.
ACCTTCCGTCGCAAAGTTATAAGAGTTTCATTGTCTGTTGTGAAAAATTATTATTATCTCCAACTTTGGCGCCCCCTATCTGGTACGCCATACAATATTTTAAAAAGCTTTTGATAACTTTTGATGCTCAACTCGTCCACATTGATCTCACCAAGTTTGAAGGTGATCGCACAAAAGCTCTAGGAGGAGATAATTGAAATACAAGCTGTCATACTGTCTGCTGTCACCAGGGGGCGCTGTTTTCGAAATTGAATATTTTCATATAGACGTCTTTAGGGCCGGACTGTCATCAATCCTAGCAAGTTTGGTTCAGATCGGACCAGGATTCGCGAAGTTGTAGCAGTTTGATTTTTTGTCCCAAAAATCCGACTTTGCGTCGTTGCCATGGCAACACCGTTAAACGATTTGTCGTCATATTGATCACGCATCATCTACCATGTGTTTTGACTGTTGTCACCAATTTTGAGTGCGGTACGATTATCTGTGTAAAAGTTATTCCCGAAATCGTAAAAAAACTTTTTTTTGGTGTATTTTCTTTCACCACAAGGAGGCGCTGTTTTCAAACTTCACCGTTTTTTCATAGACGTCTTCAGCCATGGCCCATCATCAATCATAGCAAGTTTGGTTTGGATCGGACCTTCCATCGCAAAGTTATAAGAGTTTTGTTTTTCTGATGCGAAACATCAGAATCATCACGAACTTTGCCGCCCCCTATCTCGCGCGCCATGTGCGACATTTGAAAAAACTTTTGATACCGTGAGCTCCTCAACTGGTCCACAGGGACCTCACCAAGTTTGAAGGTGATCGCACGAAAACTCTAGGAGGAGTTAGTTCAAATACCATTGCTGCGAATTCGCCAAAATCGCCAAAAAATGGCCAATCAACCCAAGATGGCGGATTTCCTGTTGGGTTTGGATCATGGTCATAATGTAATTTTTTCTTCATCCTGACCCACTACACATGTGTACCGAATTTCGTGCATGTGCGATATTTGTGTTGGTCATGGTGAATTTGGACAGGTGGCGCCGCACTTATTGGCCCCTCCCACATTCAATTTTCGACGCACATTCCCCGAACCTTTTTCAGACGTAAATTTACACCAGGATTGATGCGGTCACAAAAATCTGTGAGTTTTGGGGTATGGGAAAGGCCTCAAAAATGCGATTCATTTGGGGGAATAATAAGAATAATAATAATAACTAGTACCGCAAGCGGTAATCAACGGGTTCGAGCTTGACGGCTCGCGGGTCTCCCTGCGCCCACCTCGCCGTGCGAGACGTCTAGCTCATCTTCCGTTCATTCACCGCTTGCGGCAGTAGTAATTTTCAGCTTAGACTATTTTCAGCGTCCATGTGCTAAGTTAGATGGCACTTCCTGTTTAAAATGGCCGACTTCCTGTTTGGTGAAAGGTGTGTCCGTAAACGTGTTCAGGGACGTTCCTTTGACTCACATATCAAGTTTTGTGAAGATTGGAAAATGTTAGACTTGACTTCCTGTTTCGGGAGTTCTACTTCCTGTAGGGAGGTTATCCTTTACAGCACATATGTCAGAATCAAGGCCCGTGAATGAGTTATGTCTGCCAGCGGGATGATTTTAATTACTATTAAAACCGGCTTGCACTATTATGTGCCCTCAGCACCATAATACTACAAATCCCAAGATGCACTGCGAGTGCGATCCCGTGTCATCATTCATGAACAGCATCACAGTCACAGTGGAGGACTAAACATTGCTGTCATTTTTCATCTCCCTCTCCCCCAAATAGACAAATAGAAAAGTAGACGGTGAAAACAGGGTTTTCAAGACAGGTGGGAGGCAGAATAATGTTCACCGAAGTAAAAGGAAAGCCTGTGTGTCTTGTGTGTGGAGACAGTGTGTCGTTATGAAAGAATATAACTTAAGAAGGCACTATGAAACTTGCAACTGTTTTGCACTTTTCAAGTTTGCATTAACTTCTAATTTTATTATAAAAGACAAACATTGGTGAGGATCAGAGCAGCACACTGATTTGTTTTGTAACATGCTGTTTCATTTTTGCATTTATCTTGCCATTGAGCTTTGAAGGAAAATAACATTTTGCTGTTTACCTGTTAAAAAGAAGAAGGAAAAATGTTTTCAATTTGTTACTGAAAGAGCCTTAAGAAAATATTGCAACTGATTTTATTTATATTTTGCTTAATTTAATTTAATTTAATTTAATTTAAATTAATTTAATGATTGAGAGCAATATAGGCTTTTGTATTGGTATTGGTTCAATATGTGCAGTAATTGCAAGTTTTAATAAATATTTAACCCTCCACCTGTACCATTTTTTTTATTTTGGCCCCCCGTGTATTTGACTTTGGCATTACTGCTTTACAGACATGTTCCGGACGGGTCTGAGGTCTCATGTATCAAGTTTCAAGTGGATACAACAATCCCAATTAGAGCAGCATGAGAAACTGTAAATGTTAGATTTGATAGATTTGTAGGCAAATGCCTCCATCATGTGGCGAACAATGGTTACTGCATGAACAAAACACTCAGTTGAGGGAATCCTTTGCATTTTTGCCAGGCAAAACCGTTGAACTATTTGTTATCATATTCAGCAAGCATCATCTACCATGTGTTTTACATGTTTTCATTCATTTGGAGTATGATACAATGACATTTGTTAAAGTTATAAGGGAAATTGTGAAATTGTATTTTCTGTTACCACCAGAAGGCGCTGTTTTCAAAATGTACAGTTTTTGCATAAGCATCTTCAGCAATATCCCATCATCGATCGTCACGAGTTTGGTTAAGATCTGACCTTCCATCGCAAAGTTATAAGAGTTTGTTGTTGTAGCGAAATACCAGACGTCATATTGTCTGCCGTCAACAGGGGGCACTGTTTTTGAAAGTGAATATTTTCACATAGGCATCTTCAGGGATTGAATATCATCAATCCTAGCAAGTTTGGTTCAGATTGGAATAGTATTCGCAAAGTGGTAGCAGTTTGTTTTTTGTCGCAAATATCTGACTTTGCAGTGTTGTCATGGCAACACTGTTGAACAATTTGTTATCATATTAGGCACGCATCATCTACCATGTGTTTTGAATGTTTTCCCAAATTTTGAGTTTGATACAAGGAAATTTGTTAAAGTTATAAGGGAAATTGTGAACTTGTACTTTCTGTTACCACCAGGTGGCGCTGTTTCCAAAATTTACAGTTTTTGCATAGGCATCTTCAGCAAAAGCCCATCATCGATCATCACAAGTTTGGTTAAGATCTGACCTTCAATCGCAAAGTTATAAGAGTTTGTTGTGTGTTGCGAAATACCAGACTTCCTAGTGTTTGCCACCACCAGGAGGCGATGTTTTCAAAATTTACAGTTTTTGCATAGACATCTTTAGCAAGGGCCCATCATCGATTGTCACTTGTTTGGTTAATATCTGACCTTCCATGGCAAAGTTATAAGAGATTGTTGTGTGTTGCGAGGAATCGTGATTTTCGCCAACTTTCCTGACCTTCTTCTTGTTCGCCGTGATACTTAATGAAAAGATTTTGATACCTTTGGATCCTCAACTTGTTCACAGTAACCTCACAAAGTTTCAAGGTGATCCCATGAAAGCTCTATGACAAGTGCGTTCACATACCATTGGTGCGAAATGGCCAAAATCTGCAAAAAATGTACTTTCAATCCAAGATGGCGGCTTTCCCGTTCGTTTTAGAGCATAGGCTGCTTTGAATTTTTTGACCGTCCTGACCTAAGGAACGCGTGAGTACCAAGTTTAGTGCATGTACATTAAACGTGCTCCTCAGGAGGACAAGTTTTACGGGTTGTAAGAGTTTCGCCTTTTGTTGAGAAAAATATGAATGAACACCAACTTTGGTGCCCCCTATCTCGAAAACCATGCGACATTTTGAAAAACTTTTAATAACTTTAGATCCTCAACTTGTCCACAGTGACCTCACCTAGTTTGAAGGTGATCCCATAAAAGCTCTATGACAAGTGTGTTCACATACCATTGGGGCGAAATGGCCAAAATCTGCCAAAAATGTACTTTCAATCCAAGATGGCGGCTTTCCTGTTCGTTTTAGAGCTTCGGCTACGCTGACTTTTTTGACCGTCTGGACCTAAGGAACGCGTGAGTACCAAGTTTTGTGCATGTACATTCAACGTGCTCCTCAGGAGGACAAGTTTTACGGGTTGTAAGAGTTTCACCTTTTGTTGTGAAAAATATGAATGAACACCAACTTTGGCGCCCCCTATCTCGTACACCGAGCGATATTTTAAAAAGCTTTCAGGAACTTATGCTCGGCAACTTGTTCACAGTGACCTCACCAACTTTCAAGATGATCGCATAAAAACTCTAGGATTAGTTCATTCAAATATCAGGTGTCATAGTGTCTGCTGTCACCAGGGGGCGCTGTTTTTGAAAGTGAATATTTTCATATAGGCGTCTTCAGGGCCGGACTATCATCAATCCAAGCAAGTTTGGTTCAGATCGGACTCGGATTCGTAAAGTTGTAGCAGTTTGTTTTTTGTCACAAATATCTGACTTTGCAGTGTTGCTGTGGCAACACCGTTGAACGATTTGTTATCATATTAAGCACGCATCATCGAACATGTGTTTTAAATGTTTTCCCAATTTTTGAGTTTGATACGATTAACTCTGTAAAAGTTATAACCGAAATTGTTTTTTTTTGTATATTTTGTTACCACAAGGAGGCACTGTGCTCAAAATTTACGTTTTTTTCACAGACTTCTTCAGCAATGGTCCATCATCAACCCTAGGTAATTTGGTTGGGATGTGACCTTCTATCGCAAAGTTATAAGAGTTTTGTTGCCTGTGGCGAAACATTAAAATTTTCACCAACTTTGCCGGCCCCTTACTCTTACGCCATAATACCTATTGAAAAGATTTTGATACCTTTGGATCCTCAACTTGTCCAAAGTGACCTCACCAAGTTTGAAGGTGATCCCATGAAAGATCTAGGACAAATCTGTTCAAATATCATTGGTGTGAAATGGCCAAAATCAGCAAAGCATTTACTTTCAATCCAAGATGGTGGCTTTCCTGTTCGTTTTAGAGCATAGGCTACGCTGACTTTTTTGACCGGCCCGACCTAAGGAACACGTGTACCAAGTTTCGTGCATGTACATTAAACGTGCTCCTCAGAACCACAAGTTTTAGGGGGTGGAGCAGGTTTTTGGCCCGTCCACTTTCACCAGGGGGCGCTGATTTTGACTTGAAATATTTTCACATAGGTTTGTTCAGGGCCAGACTATCAACAATCCTAGCAAGTTTGGCTCAGATTGGACCAGGATTGGCAAAGTTGTGACAGTTTTTTTTTTTTTGTATTTTCTACCACCACCAGGAGGCGCTGTTTTCAAAATTTATTGTTTTCGGCAATATAGTCGCCTTCAGCAACTACCCATTATCAATCATAGGAAGTTTGGTTGGGATTGGATCTTCCATCACAAAGTTATAAGAGTTTCGCTTTTTGTTGTGAAAAATAGGAATTTACACCCACTTTGGCGCCCCCTATCTCGTACACCATGAGACATTTTAAAAAACTTTTGATAACTTAAGTTCCTCAACTGGTTCACAGTGACCTGACCAAGTTTAAAGGTGATCGCACAAGAACTCTAGGATTAATTCATTCAAATACCAGAGGTCATATTGTCTCCGTCACCAGGGGGTGCTGTTTTTGAAAGTGAATATTTTCATATAGGTGTCTTCAGGGCCGGACTATCATCAATCATGGCAAGTTTGGTTCAGATTGGACAAGGATTCGCAAAGTGGTAGCAGTTTGTTTTTTTGTCGCAAAAATCCGACTTTGCATCATTACCATGGCAACATCATGTAACGATACGCCATCATATTGAGCACGCATAGTCTACCATGTGTTTAGAATCTTTTAACCAATTTTGAGTTTGATACAATCATTTCTGTAAAAGTTATTCCCGAAATTGTAAAAGTAACTTTTTTTTTTAGATTTTCTGCCACCACCAGGAGGCGATGTTTACAAACTTAACAGTTTTTGCATAGGCATCTTCAGCAAGGGCCCATCATCGATCGCCACAAGTTTGGTTACGATCGGACCTTCCATCACAAAGTTATAAGAGTTTCGTTGCGTGTAGCGAGAAATTACAAATTTTCGCCAACTTTGCCGGCCCTTTTCTCGTACGCCATGCGACATTTCAACTAACCATAAGCATCGTTAGATCCCCAACTTGTCCACAGTGACCTCACCAAGTTTGAACGTGATCCCATGTAAGCTCTAGGACAAGTTCGTTCAAATACCGATGGTGCGAAATGGCCAAAATCGCCTCTGTTTTGGAGTGCAATCCAAGATGGCGGCCTTCCTGTAGGATTCACAGGGAAGTTGTCATCGACTTTTTTGACCGTCCCCACCTCATGAACATGTGTGCCAAGTTTCGTTCATGTACGTTAAACCCGAGAGCAGATGACCTAATAGAAGTTTTTTGCGTCAGTTTTTAGCCCCGCCCTCTTCCATTTTTTGACGCACATTCCTTGAAACACTGATATACGTAATTTTACACCAGGTCTGATGGGGTTGCAAAATTTGGTGAGTTTTGGGGCATGGGAAAGGCCTCAAAAACGCGATTCATTTGGAGGAATAATAATAATAAGAATAAGAAGAAGAATAATCTTAGCGATTACAATAGGGTTCTTGCGCAACCAAGTTGCTCGAACCCTAATAATAAGAATAATCTTCACAGTTTCAATAGGGTTCTTGCAACCAAGTTGCTCGAACCCTAATAATCTTACAGTTTCAATAGGGTTCTTGCAACCAAGTTGCTCGAACCCTAACTAGTACCGCAAGCGGTAATTGACGGGTTCGAGCTTGACGGCTCGCGAGTCCCCGTGCGTCCACGTCGCAGCGCGAGTCCTCTTCCTCATCTTCCGTTCATTCACCGCTTGTGGTACTGGTTATTTTCAGCTGCATCCCCGCGCAATGTCAGGCGTGTCCTTTTAAAATGGCCGTCTTCCTGTTGGGTGAAAGGCGTGTCCGTAAACGTGTTTAGGGAAGGTACCTTGACTTACATAACAAGTTTCGGGTGGATCGGAGAATGTCAGACTTTACTTCCTGTTTCGGGAGTTGTACTTCCTGTAAGGAGGTCATCCTTTACAGACATGTTCAGGGCGGGTCTGAGGTCTAACAGTGTGATTTCATCTATAAGTTGTTATTTTTGTGAAAAACAACTGATGGTATCAGAATTGAAGCTGAATTTTAGAAATAACTAGTTATTTTTGTGATAGAACATCTGATGGTATAAGAATTTAGGGTGCATTTTCTCTTTTTCCCTCTGTTACTTTTTTTCTCTTCCCATTTTCCCTGTTTTTTTTTCCTTGGCCCCTCTTGCAGTACCTTTTGCCCCATCTTTCCCTTTCAGAGCAGCATGAGAAACTGTAAATGTTAGATTTGATAGATTTGTAGGCAAATGCCTCCATCATGTGGCGAACAAATGTTACTGCACTGACAAACCACTCAGTAGAGTGG
>NW_025321180.1:0-27532 GCF_019176455.1 Solea senegalensis | reverse complement strand
ATATATGTAAGTAGACCTCCATAACTAACATATATATGTGTGACCATGAAAACAAGTTAATATATGTAAGTAGACCTCCACAACTCACATATATGTGACCATGAAAACAAGTTAATATATGTAAGTAGACCTCCACAACTCACATATATGTGACCATGAAAACAAGTTAATATATTTAAGTAGAACTCCATAACTAACACATATATGTGATCATGAAAACAAGTTAATATATGTAAGTAGACCTCCATAACTAACATATATGTGTAACCATGAAAACAAGTTAATAAGTATGTGTAGACCTCCATAACTAACATATCTGTGACCATGAAAACAAGTTAATATATGTAAGTAGACCTCCATAACTAACATATATGTGACCATGAAAACAAGTTAATATATGTAAGTAGACCTCCATAACTAATATATATGTGACCATGAAAACAAGTTAATATATGTAAGTAGACCTCCATAACTAATATATATGTGACCATGAAAACAAGTTAATATATGTAAGTAGACCTCCATAACTAACATATATGTGACCATGAAAACAAGTTAATATATGTAAGTAGACCTCCATAACTAACATATATGTGATCATGAAAACAAGTTAATATATGTAAGTAGACCTCCATAACTAACATATATGTGACCGTGAAAACAAGTTAATATATGTAAGTAGACCTCCATAACTAACATATATATGTGACCATGAAAACAAGTTAATATATGTAAGTAGACTTCCATAACTAACATATATATGTGACCATGAAAACAAGTTAATATATGTAAGTAGACCTCCATAACTAACATATATGTGACCGTGAAAACAAGTTAATATATGTAAGTAGACCTCCATAACTAACATATATATGTGACCATGAAAACAAGTTAATATATGTAAGTAGACCTCATAACTACCATATATATGTGACCATGAAAACAAGTTAATATATGTAAGTAGACCTCCATAACTAACATATATGTGACCGTGAAAACAAGTTAATATATGTAAGTAGACCTCCATAACTAACATATATGTGACCATGAAAACAAGTTAATATATGTAAGTAGACCTCCATAACTAACATATATGTGTGACCATGAAAACAAGTTAATATATGTAAGTAGACCTCCATAACTAACATATATGTGTGACCATGAAAACAAGTTAATATATGTAAGTAGACCTCCATAACTAACATATATATGTGACCATGAAAACAAGTTAATATATGTAAGTAGACCTCCATAACTAACATATATGTGTAATACAAGCATTCTATGTCACCTGCAGAGCATTACGGAAAGGCAACAGTGTGCAGAGCTGTGAGGAAGGTAACCCTCACACTGAAACGCCTGTTACCAGTGATGGTGGTGTTCCCCGGACACAAACCTGTTCGCACCTTCAAAGAGGAATTCCACAGGATTGCAGGTTGTGACTGATGTAGAAATCATATATACTGTAATTTGAAATTATGATATAGGCCTACATTCTGCTGCGGCCTCAGAGTGGGGTCAGTAGCTTAATTAGCTGTCATTTTGCAGGCCTTCCAAATGTGATAGGATGCATAGATGGGACACAAATCCCTATTACTGCGCCTACACAAAATGAAGGGGACTATGGGAATCGAAAATCCTTTCACAGCATCAATGTCCAGGTATGTGACCTACCATCTTAAAAAATATGTACATGAAAATGTATACATTACAATACAACTAATTCATGTAATTCTCTGCACTGTAAAGATCATATGTGACGCAGCTTCACTACACAAATGTAGAAGCTAAGTGGCCTGGCTCAGTTCATGATTCCCGGATCTACCGGGAGTGTAGTCTGAGCAACAGATTTGCACGTGGTAAGGAAGCTAAAGCTTTGTACAAATGTTCTTTGTCTCCCTTTCTAAATGCACTCAAATGTGTCCTCTATAATTACAGGAGAGTTTGATGGCTACCTGCTGGGGGATCGAGGCTATCCATGCCAGCCCTCTCTGTTGACCCCTTAACCTGACCCTGAGCCGGGGCCCCAACAACGTTTTAATGTGGCCCATTGCAGGACTAGAGCCCGGGTTGAGATGACCATAGGCATACTCAAATCCCGGTTCCAGTGCCTGCGTAAGCTCAGGGTCACCCCAGAGAGGGCATGTGACATCATTGTGGCATGTGTTGTTCTCCATAATATTGCAATTATTAGAGGAGAGCAACACCCTGCTGTACAAATCAATGACGCTGAGGATGACCATCCCATCCCTGCAGATGTTCAGGATGGAAGGGCTGTAAGGGACCTCATCGCCCGAAACCACTTTTGATAAAAAATAAAAGACAAATTCACATGTGATTTGGTTCTTCTTTATTCCCTAAAAGTACAAAAGCAACAGTCAGGATTTGTAATATAGTTCCAACTATTAACATATTTCACATATTCACCTGTTTCACCATGACAATGCACCCACCTCAACTGGTGTTCAAGTAATAGAATTTCCAAGTCTGTTTTTCTGATTTGCCGGTCCAGGTACACCATTTCTTTCTCGGTTTTTTGAATGGTTTTCATTAGGTGCACCCTGTACAACTCTTTTACCGGCAACTGGGAAACATATGGACGACATTTAATTCCTGCAGTTCTACATACAGATTTAACATGGTATTGACCAAAAATCTCACTGTGTCAAGCTGTGCTCTAGAATTTGATGGACCCTCCTCTTGGTGATGCCCAGCCATGTTCTGTTGAAGGACAAGAATGTGCTAGTTTGTCCATTATCTATGCTCATCACTTCAGTGTACATGTCAAACTCCAAATTCCACTCAAGAATGTAAATGAATATGAATGGGTAGAGCAGTGCCAGTAGCTATACATAATATTAAGACACACTTCAGTAGGCCCCTCCGGATCTCTCCCTGTGGCAGCAGACAGCGTTTCCTCATCATCATCCTCCTCCTCCTCCTCCTCCTGTGATGCAGGAAAAGATACTGTTTCAGAATACTTTGAACTACCATCTGAGGCAAGATCTGAGTATGGAATACTTACAGCTGCAGGGTTAACAATTGTTTCAGTGGGAGGCTGAACCAGGCAGATGACACCATCCACAACTGTTGGGTGGGTGGATTTATATTTGTTAAAAAGTAGGCGCTTTTTATTTAAAAAAAAGACATAAGTGTATACTTGCATCTGATGTAGGCACTTGTGTCCTGGGGGGTGACAGGCTCAGATGAGCTTCCCCCGGTGATGCCTTCAGCCACAGGGCGACCCCTGTTTTGGCTGAGAGCCAGCTCCTCAGCCTCTGTCAGAGGTGGTGGAGGTGGCCCTCCACCCGTTTTTCGGGCCTCTGCCTTCTTTCTGTTGGCTGAGCAGAACTCAATGTTTGCAATCTGAATTAATAGTTACGTTACGTTTAATAGCCTAAGTCAATTAAAAAAAAAATAATAATCTAAGTGAGGTGCAATCATCGCCTAGCAAAATATGCCTTACCTTTTTGAATGATGTTTTTATGTTTCATTTTGAGCTGCTTCCAAGTCCTCCTTTCTCCTGTTGGATTGCACCTAAATGAAAAACTCAGATTTCATTCCTACTTATATTCATAACTAGAGGCTATGCTACGATCTGACGGTTAAATGTTAGGTCAATGGAATAGTACATTCAAACTTACGTTTTGACTCGGGCAGCAATTTTCTCCCATGCGGTCTCTCTCTCCTTCGCTGCTGCAGCTGTGTTGCATTTGCGGCAAAATATGTGCTCATATTCTCCGTAGGCCAGCATAAGGATCTCCAACTCCTTCTCACTGAAATAAGTTGATCTTTTTTTTTTCTCGGTTGTCATGGTATCGGGGCTCCATTGATGATGGCTTTTTATAGTGGTTGTGCACACACGTAACTCAAGGTTAACATACTCAGAGTTGATTGAACTAACTCAGATCAGCTGTTCTGGAACCGGATATTCAGAGTTTCCCTACTCAGAGTAAGTCAACAACAGAGTTTGTTGAACTTGCTTTCTGGAATACCCCCCTGCAATGACAAGAGAGTTAGTGAAGGCAGATCAAGACAAGAAAAATAAACAAAAAACAGTCCCTAAGCAGGTGACCCCATGACAACATCAATAATAAGGATTATAACATTAAAGGATTATTACTGTGATTATTATAATGACCAAACCTGAAAAGAACACTAACATAATATAAGAAAGAGGAAAACTTATATATTTAAATCAATTTCATAGTGTTTGAAGATTTGACTCTTTTTTATTTATAGTTTTGATTTGACAGTTTAAAGCTTAAAAGGCAGTTGTAGTACTTATTTCTGGGGGGTATTCCATCAACGTAGCTAAGAATTGCCAGACTTAGGTGTAAGCTTGAAGCTTGACTAAGCTCCACCTCCCAATCTAGCTCCAAGCCGTTCCATCAAGTGAAATCAGCTGGCTCCACCTGACGCTTAGTCATGCCTCAACTGTTAAGCCTCAACTTGTGCACGCCCACAGGGAAAATAAAAAGCCCATTCTAGTCGAGCACGGAAACTGTGAAAAATGCCGAAAAGCAAGGGAAAAGAACGTGCAGAGATGTTCTCCGTAGCGGAGCAAACCCTCCTCATGGAGGTATATGATGATTACAGCCACATAATGCCAAAGAAGGGCAATACCGCGGCAATCAATAAAGCGAGGGATGTGGCGTGGCAGAATATTGCCGACAGGCTGAATGCGTAAGTGACAAAGAAAATGAAGTATTTCAGCATCATCATGTTTTATAAATCCTCCATCAAAGGGACAAAGTATATTTAGACAATAATCTACCAATTGATTTCTTGATGGTTTTTGTTTTAAACTAATCAATTATGTGGATCTATTAATGCAACCAAATCCCTAAAATGAAAAGGAAAAGACATCCCTAATAAGTAACATTCATATGAACATAATTAAAATAGCATTATTGTTTCACTGCAATGTATGTAAATTCTCCATATTTGATCGTTTGGCAGCCCTAGTAGTAATGTTAGAAAGTGATATTCATCACATTTATCAACTGAATGTTATGCAAATCGATGGGATAGCTTTCATTTATTTCCTGCATGGCCAATTGTATAGAATTGATATCATGTTCATTTAAGCCTGTCATTTTTACATGCTGTATTTGTGCTACTTCCGTATTTTGTCCCACATGCTATATGTTGAATTGTTGTATTTTCATCTTATTTTATGTAAAGCACTTTAAATCACCTTGTGCTAAAATGTACTATATAAAGTTGCCTTGCCTACATTTTTGATAATAATAGGCTACATTTAATCAAAGTATTTTACATGACTCATCACATTTATCATAAAATTGATGGTAGATTATTACATGAAGAAATGCAATGTTGGTTATCATTCTATAGGAAATAATCATATGACAGATCTATTGATTATTTATCTAGAATCATTTTAGCAAATCAAGCAATTCAATGGAGACGAGGACCCTATTACAGTAAGTGAATGCAGGTGACAGCAAATCAATCATCTATCTCCTATCGATCAGAGGCCCTAACCCTTGTTACATCAAAAGAATGATGATCTCTTTAAATTTCCTTTTATTATATTTTTTTTGCTAATTAGTTTAATTTTGTATTTATTTGTGTCTTATTTTTTATTATATTTTATTTTGGTGATAATGTTCTTTAATGTACTTAATATTATATAATATATAATATATATTTATTAGTATAAATAATTTCTTGAATACATTTTATTATATATTTTATGTTTTACATATTATTTAATCATTCCATGACAGTTGTGTGTCTCTGTTTCTGTCTATTGGACATTCTTTGATCATAGATGGTGCTAAGCTTCACTTTTAGCCTGCTACAGACCAGGTTTGCCCGGCAGCATAAGTTACCATGGTTACTTGGCTGGAATTCACATTAGCCACCTTGGTGGAACAGGGTTGAGGCTCAGATTGATGGAACGGAAACCTGAGCCACAGTTATGGCTTAGCCATGGTTGAGGCTTAGCCAGAGTCATAGTTTCCATGGTTACTGAGTTGGGGCTAATCTCAGCCTCTTTGATGGTACCGAACTCTCACTCATATTAGCCAGACTTGGCCATTTAAGCTTGGCTTTGCCTTTAGCCTGCTTGATGGAATACCCCCCAGGATTCTTGACACAACAATAGACTCAGTAGATCCAGAAGCTCTAGGGTTGGGCGACATATCGATATTTTAATATATATCGATATATTTCCAAACGAGATATAACATGGGACAATAACGCTTGTATTGATATAATTAATGTTGCGTTAAAATGACAATACATGAGCCGCAAGTTCGCACCTATTTCTCCTCACACACACACACACACACACACACACACACACACACACACACATTACACACACACAAACTTGAACAAAATAGCTCTTAAATATAGTGTTGAAATTAAAAAAGTATTGTTATGTCTCTTTTTTAAATGTCTATATAATCTAAAATAAAGTTCTTATTGGTTTAACCTGTTTTGTTTGTAATGTAATTGTTTTTCAACATAATACAATAAGCAGTACTTGATTAGGGAGTGATTGGATGCAAGTGAGGAAGCATGCAGACGAGGAAGGGGGCGGGGTAGACAGGAACCTGAGACAAGCGTGAGTGATTTCAAAATAAAGAAGGAAGACAAGACATGGAACATGAAGGGAGAAACAAAACAAGATACTTAACAGAAGTGACAGATCATGACAAAGATGACAAATGACAGAATGTCATGCCAGAGCCCACACTCCACTCCTCTATGATCTCTGGATGTTCATATTGTGTATTTCTGGATGGAAACGGGGGAACATCAATGAGCCAGGCAGCACAGATAACCACCTTGTTACGACCCCAGGGATGTGACTGCTTTTTCCCTGTATGTGTCTGCATGTGAGTGTGAGATGGGTTGCAGGTGTGCATGTTTGAGTGAATGACCTGTGTGAGTGAGTCTAGGATGGATCCTAGGAGCTGATTGGTCCTGCAAGGAAGGAATCCAAATAAGAGGCCTGAACATGAATGGATTAGCTTTGACTTTTTATTGTTCAACTCAAACTCACTTCGTCTCGTTGCCACTGTCAAAGCAGCTCCCCACGACGGACAGCCTTCAGGGAGCCTGGAAAACAACTAGCACTGCACACTGGCACCTAGAGTGGAAAGACCATGTGCTGATATTGGTCAATTTCATGGACAGAAGCAGGTAATCAGTCAGTTATATAAGCTTACTTGTAACCGGGTTCTGGTCGCTGAGAGAGAGAGAGAGAGAGAGAGAGAGAGAGAGAGAGAGAGAGAGAGAGAGAGATTTAAACTTCTTTATTTGCTCAGAAACATGAACAATAACAAAAATTAGTTGTGTTCTGCACTTAAAACTAGACCATGGAGAAATAAAGTAAAAAATACGAAAGAAAAGAAAAAAAACTCCATTTAACTTAGACTGTTGCAGAAAGACAATTTTCCATCACTCACACAACACAACACGTCTTTCACCCCATGTTTCTAAAAAATCTTCCGTGTTGTTCGTTGAGCGGAAGAAAACAAAGTCAGTCTTTATCCTGGTTTTTAACATTCTAACATAAATCTGCTGACAGTCAACATCAAGTGAGTTTTCCACTTTGTTCCTCCTTGAAACATAAATAGCCAGTTTTGCTTGACCAATTAAAAAGTTCAGCAGTTGACATTTGGCCTTGTTTTTCCTTGTGTATTTAAAACCAAAAATAAAAACACAAGGGGGAAAAAGTCTCAGTGAATAATGAGAACAAGTGAGACAGGAAGTGGAACAAAGGAGTTAATCTGACACAGTGCAAGAAACAGTGGAAGACAGTTTCTCTCTGTGGACAGAAAGGACAAGTGTCTGTGACATTGGGGTTGACAATGGAGATGAAGGCGTTCACTGCTACAGCAGCGTGAAGAACCCTCCACTGTAAGTCTGCTGCTTTTTTAGTTAACGGTGGTTTGTAGAGTGAGCTCCACTCTGGCCTTAGATCCTCTGTGAGGGACAGGTGGTGTCTCCATGGAGTGTCCACTCTGTCTCTCAGTCTACCCTGGTTTAAAACCTTCACCATCACATAGTACATGACCTTCCCTGTTACACTGCACAGATTGTAATTGTTGGATTTGTTCATCTGCAGCAGAATGTTTGCATCACACTTAAAAACAGGTGAGATGGTGAGTTCAGGGAAAGGGTCTGTAGAGTCCGGTTGCGTTTATCCATTGCAGTAGTCCGAGATCAGACAGAGTTCAGAATCAGTCAACTGCTGCCTCCAGTCCTTCAGCAGGAGACTGACCACCCTGACTGACCTGGTTTCGAGACGCTGGGCCAGACCGATCTCATTGTCCAACCGCGGGCCGCAAACCTCCGCCACTTGACCCAGTGTCAGGATTTTTGCCGCACATAGTCTCTGTAGCAGGGACGGACCCACTACACCACGGAACCGTGTTCCCAGAGTCACCGGTTCCTTTAAAAGCCAAAACAGAGAGTTAGCTCCTCCTCCTGCTCGCCTCTCTTTGTTGAGGAGTCCCCACACTTTAAAAAGTCCTTTATAAAAGGTGGGGAAGTTGTTCAGCTTAAAATCCCGTAGATCCATTAAAAACAGGGTCTCAGCCAGGCCTAGTCCACTGCACCGCTCCAGTAGGGTGCGAGCCACCGGTCTCCAGACTAAGTCCGTGGGTCCTGTTAAAAACCGCTGGATGTGTTGGAGTCTGAAAGCAGCTCTCCGACTCGCCACATGGACCAGGTTGTGACCCCCCTCTTCTTTGGGTAGGAAGAGGACGCTCTGTGGGACCCAGTGAAGACGGTCCCAGACGAAATCCACCAGAGCGGCCTGTACTCTGGAGAGCACATCCTCAGGGGGGTCCAAACACATCAGGCGGTGCCACAGCATGGAGGAAACCAGGTTGTTGATGACAAGAATCCGACCTTTAAATGACATTTTTGGACGAATCCATCTCCACCTGTTAAAACGACCCTCGACCCTTTCGATAAAATTCTCCCAGTTCTTGGAGGTGTTGGTGACGTCACCAAGGTGAACCCCGAGGTATTTAAAACCTCCTCTCTGCCACGTTAGTCCTCCTGGTAAAAGCAGCTCCCTCTCAGGTCCATCTCCAACTGCCAAGGCCTCGCTCTTCTCCCAGTTGACCTTAGCAGAGGAGATTTTCTGGAAGTCATGAGCAGCTTTGCTCAGAACTTCGATGTCCTGTTGGTTATTTATAAAAACAATGACATCGTCGGCATAAGCAGAGATTTTCAAACAATGATCACAACCAGGGAAATAAAAACCACACAAGCGAGATCTCAGTTTCCGTAAAAAAGGTTCTAAGGCCAGAGAATAGAGCATGCCTGACAGGGAGCAGCCCTGTCTGACACCTCTGTGAACTTTAAAAGGAGCTCCCAAACCACCGTTAACCTTCAGCACACTCTCAATGTCATTGTACAAGAACCTGATCTTAGCTATGAAACCTGAGCTGAAACCAAAAGCCTGCAGTGTCTGCCACAGGTAAAGGTGTTCAACTCTGTCAAAAGCTTTTTCTTGGTCTAGAGAAATCAGCCCAAGCTTTGAGCCTAATGAACCAGAGAGGTCCAGAACATCCCGAATTAAGGTGATATTATCAGATATCAGCCTGCCGGGCACACAGTAGGTCTGGTCTACGTGAATGACCTGGTCCATCACTCTCCGGAGCCTCGTTGCCAGGACTTTTGACAGCAGTTTGTAATCGGCACACAGTAGTGACACAGGACGCCAGTTCTTCACTTCCTGCAGGTCTCCTTTCTTTGGGAGGAGGGTGAGGACAGCCCTCCTGCAGCTCAGAGGCAGCCGTCCCTTGTCCAGGCTGTCCTGTAGGACACACAGTACATCCTCCCCGAGTATAGTCCAGAAAGTCTTATAAAATTCTGCAGGGAGACCGTCTATGCCGGCAGCCTTCCCGCTCTGTAGACTCTGCAGCGCCTCCTGCAGTTCCTGTGCAGAGAGCTGTGCCTCTAGCTGCTCCTTGTCTCCTTCGAGCACTCCGGGCAAGTTCTCCAGAAAAGACAGCGCCACCTCCGGATCCTCCAGGAGCTCTGTCTTGTAGAGATCTTGGTAGAAGGAGGAGGCGCACTGTCGAATCTCCCCGTCCTCCTGCAGCAGTTGTCCGTCAGCAGATCTCAGCGAGTGTATCAGCCTCCTCTGTCCACTCTTACGCTCCAACCCAAAGAAAAAGTGGGACGGAGCGTCCATCCTGGCAACTTTGTTAAAGCGAGACCGCACGAGAGCACCTTGAGCGTGAACGCCCAGCAGGTCTGACAGAGCTGATCGTTTTTCTTTGAGAACTCTAAACTGTTCTCGATCTCCTGTGGAGTCTGCTGAACCCTGCAGCTCCACCACTTCTCTCTCCAGATCTTTCATAGACCTGGTCAAGTCTCTGGTGACATTGAGAGTGAACTGTAAGCAGAGCTGTTTGATTTTGACTTTACCAATGTCCCACCACTGCTGCAACGAGCTGTACTCGGACTTGGTTTGTCTAAAATAAAACCAAAAATGCGAGAGTGCATTTCTGAAACTGTTGTCTGACAGCAGTGCGGTGTTAAAATGCCAGTATGCACTCTTACATTTAATGTTTTTAATAAAAACCTTACAGTGCACAAGGGAGTGGTCAGAGAAACCGACAGGACAGATAAAACAACTCTTAAAAACACTGACATGGTGTTCATAACAATAAAAACGATCGAGTCTGGCCAACGACAGCAGGTTGTCTCTGCAGCGAGCCCAGGTGTACTGACGCTGGTTCTTATGGATCGACCTCCACACGTCACAGAGCTCAAAGGTCTCTATTATTTTTGTTAGACACTTTTTTGAAGCAGCGTTTGGTTCCAAGTGATTCCTGTCTAAAGCAGGGTTCACTGTACAATTAAAATCACCTCCTAAAAACAGATGTGTGTCATCATGACAGTTAAAAAGAGACGATTTTAAAGTATCTAAAAACACCAGTCTTTCTCCTGCAAGAACAGGAGCATATACATTCATAAAAACCATTTTAGTCCTCTCGAACTCTGCTGTGATTTTTAAAAGTCGTCCAGGGACGATTTCATCTGCAGAGTACGAAGAGGGGGTGAAATCTCTAGAAAAGAGAATCCCGACCCCCCCACTGTTGCTGTCCTTGTGGCTTAAGACCACCTCCCCATTCCACTCCCTCCTCCAGTCACACTCATTGTCTGAGGTGCTGTGCGTTTCTTGGAGGAAAATAACATTTAGCTTCTTAGTCCGGATGAGCGTGAAAAGTGAAGCTCTCTTCACGTCTTCACGTGCACCGTTAATATTTAAGGATCCCAGCTTTAACTCACACATCCTTCTATAAAAGCTGCATCCAGACGAAACACACTCAGCAAAGTAAAGAAAGAAAAAGCAAACGCACTCATTCATTCTTCTCTTTCTCTAACTGGATCCGTATTTTACTTAAAATCTTTTTTAATCTAAAAATCTCAGTGTCCATAAAAGCTGGCTGACCAAGATCTCCTCTGTTTTTCATCAGAGTTCTGACCGACTGATGGAAGAGTTTTAGGTCGGGGAAGAACTCTTCAACCATCACTCCCTTCTCTCCTTTAGTGTCGGCCAGAAACTTCCTGACACGAGAGAACGAGTATTCACTACCCACCTCAGTGTCTTCTTCACCACCCAGTGTGCTCTGTGTGTCTCCCAGTGTGTCCTCTAGTGTGTCTTCCTGTGTGTCACCCACTGTGTCTTCCTGTGTGTCCTCCAATGTGTCACACAGTGTGTCTTCCCGTGTGTTGTCCTCTGACCCCTCAGAGGACACCTGTGAATTAACTTTCGACATTTTCTTGTTTTTTTTGGTGGTTACTTTAGTTTCAGGGTTTTTTCGTTTGATCGAACACTTCATTATTTCACCCATTGAGTCGTCAACAATGTCATCGTGCCTCTGCCACTCTGGTGACTGTCTGTCCTCTGGCTGCAGAGGACTCTGTCTGGACACTCTGTCCAACTGGGCTTTCCCCTGTCTGTGTGTGTGCTGCGTCACTCTGTGCCTCCGTGTGTGTCTGTGGTGTGTGTGTGTGCGGTGTCTGTGTCTCAGGTGTGAGTGTCTGTGTGTGTGGTGTCTGTGTGTGTGGTGTGTGTGTCTGCGTCTGTGGTGTGTGTGTCTGTGGTGTGTGTGTCTGTGTTGCGCGGGGACCGTCGGCTCTGAGCGGCGGCTCCGCTGTAGTGACAGCAGCAGCAGCGTCAGGCCGGCGATCACCTGCTCTTCTCGGGCATGAGCGGACCAAGTGTCCCTCTGCCCCGCAACCAAAGCACCGGAGAGAATCTGACGTGACGTGAACTGTATAATCGTAATCATCTACTCTGAACTTCAGAGCCAGATTTAACTCGGATCTGTTGTCCTTGAGTATCATAAATACCTGTCTCCTGAAAGACATGACGTGCTTCAGGAGAGCAGATTTACAGCCCAGCGGAATCATCTTTATCGCGGACACGAGTTTCCCGTGCCGCGACAGTTCCTTCATTAGAGCCTCATTGCTCAAAAACGGCGGTGCGTTTGAAATAATAATCTTTTTTGCAGGTGTTACCAGAGGCAACACCTGCACCAGGTGTTGCCTCTGGCCTTGAGGCGGATTTTACTCTGCTGTAGCCCACGACTGCGCCCACAGCCAGGCCACACGCCTCCACTGACATGCCGACATCCGGACACAGTCTTACGGCATGTCGGCGAGTCAGTTTCTCCAGCCCGGAGACTCCAGGTGCTGCCATTACCTGCCCGGCTGCAGCGCCGGTGGCAGCCACCGTCAAACACAAAAAACTTTAAAACTATAAACTATTAACAACTCAAAATCAGTGGTCACAAAAGAAAAATTAAATATCAACAAAAAACCACCAAGCAGCAAAAAGAAGATTATAGGAAAAGTCAGAAAAGTTTGAAAAAACACTCACCCTGACCACGCTCTCAGCCACGCTCACTCCCAACATTCACTCAGAGAGAGAGAGAGAGAGAGAGAGAGAGAGATTTTTGAATCAACTTTTATTTTTCGTGCTTGCTGGAAAGAGTCCAGGTCTCCTGCTGCTTTAAAGTAGTTAAAATCAATGAGGAGTCTGCCCTAAAA
This sequence comes from Solea senegalensis, assembly GCF_019176455.1. Classification (NCBI taxonomy): domain Eukaryota; kingdom Metazoa; phylum Chordata; class Actinopteri; order Pleuronectiformes; family Soleidae; genus Solea; species Solea senegalensis. Next base: position 14,470 of record NW_025321180.1, on the reverse strand, counting down.
CAAAGTTTAAAAGCTGGCATTTGTCCTTGTGTTGGCGTGTGTATTTAAAACCCAGAATAAAAAGCTGCTTGGTAAAAACCTCTCCACATTTGGTAAAAACAGTTTGTAAAAACAGAAACAAGGGTAAACGACAAAGACACTCATAAAAACAGTGAAACACAGTCTCTCTTTGGTCGCAGTAGGGGCACTTGTCCTCTACTGCCGGGTTTATTTTGGACACAAAGGAGTTCACTGCGACGACCCCATGGAGGACTCTCCAGTGAAGGTCTGCATGTCTTTTTGAGAGTGGAGGTTTGTAGAAGGACCTCCACTCCGGTCTGGCTGCAGGAGCCAGTTGCAGATATATCCTCCATGGGGTGTCAGGTCTTTTGTCCAGTTTTGTCCGGTTTATTGCCTTCACCATCATTCTGTAAAATGTTTTTCCCGTGGTACCATCCAGTGGTGCGAGGTGTGTCTGTTCCATTAAAATCGCAGAGCAGTCTTTAAAATCCGATGCCAGGAAAACGGCAGGAAAGGGGTCATCATCCGTCACTGTTTGATTAAAAGAGGAGTTTAAAAGCAGGCGGTCGTGTCCTGTGAGTCTCTGCTTCCAGTGTTCCAGGAGTTTCTGAGTGACCCTCACTGACGTTAGTCCCAGCTGGGCAGCGAGTCCAGAGGGGTCATCCATCCGGGGCTTATTTTTATAGGTCTCATCCCCCAGGAAGACCCCAAGGTATCTGAGACCTCCCTTTTTCCACTGTAGGCCACCAGGCAGCCCCAACTGACCCCCCAGCTCCCCTCCAGCCATCAGAGCCTCGCTTTTCCCCCAGTTCACTCGAGCAGATGAAATAAAACCAAAGTCTTTCACAGTGTTAGTTAAAATGTCAATATCTTTTTGTGATTTAACTAAAACAATGACATCATCTGCGTACACAGACAGTTTAAAAGACACAGGACACTGGGGGAAACACACACCTGTGAGCTTAGCTCTGAGTTTGTGGAGCAGAGGCTCGATGGCTATTGAATATAACATCCCAGAGAGAGAGCAGCCCTGCCTTACCCCTCTCTGGATCTCAAATGGTGCGCTCAGCCCGCCGTTAATTTTCAGAACGCTCGCAATGTCACTATAGAGAACCCGGACCATGGCTATGAAGCCAGGGCTGAACCCAAAAGCAGCCAGAGTCTGCCACAGGTATTGGTGTTCAACGCGGTCGAAAGCCTTTTCTTGGTCTATTGAAATCAGACCAGTCTCTATACCCAATGAACTGGAGAGTTCCAAGATATCTCGAATTAACGTGACGTTGTCACTGATGAGCCTGCCGGGCACACAGTAGGTCTGGTCAGGGTGGATGATGGACGCCATCACCTCTCTCAGTCTAAGGGCCAGAGCTTTGGACAGGATCTTATAATCTGTGCACAGCAATGAGACCGGCCTCCAGTTTTTCAACTCTTGCAGGTCTCCCTTTTTTGGCAGCAGGGTTATTGCGGCCCTCCTGCAGCTCAGAGGCAGTCTGCTGGTCTTCAGGCTTATGTTAATTACCTCTAGTAGATCTGGTCCTAATCTGGACCAGAAAGACTTGTAAAAGTCTGCAGGAAGGCCGTCCATGCCAGGAGCTCTGCCACTCTGCAGGCTCATAGTGGCAGTGTGGAGCTCCTGCAGCGTCATCTCTGCTGCCAGCTCGCTGTTGTCAGCCTCGCTGACCTGAGGGAGATGGCTGAGGAAGCTACTGTGCACATCTGGATTATGTGTCCACTCACTCTTAAAGAGTTTTCTGTAAAACTCGGCAGCATACTTCCTAATCTCAGACGAATCTGAGACTTGGGAGCCGCTACCCGTTCGTAAAGAATGAATGGTCTTCCTTTGTCCATTTTTCCGCTCCAGCGCAAAGAAGAAGCGAGAGGGGGCGTCCATCTGTGTGATGTTCATGAACCTAGACCTGACCAGAGCCCCCTGTGCTGAGATGCCTAGCAGGTTGGCTATGGCCGATTTTTTTAACTTGAGGGAGTCTAAAAGCCCTCGATTTGCTGTGGAGTCTGCTAAAGTCTGCAGCTCCACCACCTGCGACTCCAGATCTTTCATGGACCGGGTTAAGTCTGTAGTGACACCACGAGTGAACTGTTGGCAGAGCTGCTTAACCTGGGTCTTGCCAAAGTCCCACCACTGTTGTATGTTAGTGAAGGCAGGCCTGCTCTCTCTGTGGGACTCCCAAAAAAACTTAAAAGTAGTTCTAAAAGCCTGGTCATCTAAAAGGGCCGTGTTAAAGTGCCAATAGGCGCTCCTTAAACGAATGTTTTTGATAAAAACACGACGGGAGACCACTAAAACCCACGGGCTGAATAAAACACCTTTTAAAAATATTTAAATGGTGCTTAAAACAATAAAAGCGGTCCAGTCTGGCCAGAGATAAAACCCCCTCCCTGCTGTGGCTCCAGGTGTACTGTCTGTGCTGACTGTTAAAAACCCTCCACACGTCACTCAGCTCTTGGTTCTTCATCAGCTGTCTGAGTGTGTGAGATGAAGGAGGGTGTGGCTCAGGATGGTTCCTGTCTAGGGTTGGATCTTCTGTGCAGTTAAAATCCCCCCCTAAAAACATAAAACCATCATCCTCACAGTTCCTAACACAGTCACTTAAAATGTTTAAAAAAGCTACCCTGTCCACTGCATTAGTGGGAGTGTAGACATTTAAAAACACCAGTTTAACATTTTCAAAGACAGTTTTGACTTTCAATAAAACCCCTGGAATTACTTCATCCACAATAAAAGAAAAAGGTAAAAAGCTCTGAGCAAATAAAATCCCCACTCCTCCACTCAGACTGGACCTGTGGCTTAAAACCACCTCCCCTTTAAAAGCCCTTTTCCAGTCACTTTCGATGTCTACAGTGCTGTGGGTTTCCTGAACAAACATGACATCAATTCTTTTAGTCTCCATCAGTTTAAAAAGAGCGGCTCGTTTAAAATCAGACCTGGCCCCGTTCAGGTTTAAGGTGCTGATGTTAAAATCACACATAGATAAAAAAAGAACAGCAGTAAAAAGAGCAGTCAATAGAAGGTAAAAACATCTACAAATCATCATCATTCTTGATTTGGGTTTTCACCTTCAGTATTAACTTTTTTAATCTAAATATTTCCTGCTCTGTTAAAACCTCCTCTCCACAGCTCTTCCTGGTGAGCGGCCTGGCTGAATTAATAAATAATTGTAGGTCAGGAAAGACCTCACCTACATTAGGCAGCCTGGCTCCTTTAGTTTGCTCCAGGAAAGCTTTAATACTCTCTGGGGGGTATTTACCCTGAGAATCCAGCTGGGTCAGGAGAACATCGCTCTCTGACTCAGTGGACTCAGTCTGGGAGCTCGTTTTTTTTACTTTACTGTTCTTTTTTCCGGATTCAAAGTTCTTTCTTTTCTGTGACATTTTGAGGAGATCGTCATCAGACATATCCTCCTCCATCATCTGTTCAACCATGTCTTCAGTTGTATTCGACATGGTTGCTTTAGGAGTCAGAGTCTCAGTAAACACGGGGACCGACGCCGCGGGAGGATTCTCCTCGACGGACGGCCCCACCGGAGCAGAAAAAAATGGCCTTGCGGCATCAACGGGAGTGCCCCACACGGGCGGATCTCCCCCCGGAGCCGCCGCAACGGGCGGATCTCCACCAGAAGCCGCCACAACGGGCGGATCTCCACCAGAAGCAGCAGCAACGGGCGGATCTCCCCCCGGAGCCGCCGCAACGGGCAGATCTCCCCCCGCAGCCGCAGCAACGGGCGGATCTCCACCAGAAGCAGCAGCCCCCGGAGCAGCCCGCCGCGCTCCGCCTTCCCTCGGGCAAGAGTGGACCAAGTGCCCCTCGCCCCCACAACCAAAACATTTCATCGTTTCCGAGGAAACGAAAACCACATAATTAAAACCATCAATTTTAAACGAGAAAGACAGGCTCAGATCAGTGTTTCTCTCTTTTAGGATCATGAAAACCTGTCTCCTGTGACACACGACATGCTTTAGTTTCGGAGATTTACATCCCAGTGAAACCATCCTGATTGGGGATACGATGTGTCCGTATCTGGAGAGCTCTTTCACTAATAACTCATTCGTAATGAACGGGGGAGCATTTGAAATCATTTTTGTGGCAGGGTTGACGAGAGGTGAGATGGGAGTGAAGGTGTCTCGGATAACTACTCCCCTCTCCACCACCTCGCCAACCTTAGCCGTACTGTCGACAAACAATACAATGGCCCTGTTCATCCGTGAGCCAGACTTCACGCTGTCACAACCGACAACCTCTCCCACAGCCAGCCCTGCCTCCTCCACCGAGCACTGCACTGCGGGGAAAAGCTTGATCGCATGTCAGCTTCTCAAACTCCGCAGGTGCGGCCTCTGCCACCGGCATTGTGCCACACAGAGCACGCTGCCCCTCACAAACAATTACACACACACGCTCACACACACACACAAAAACAGCCCTGATAATAACAAGGGATAAAATAAAGATTCATAAACACACTCACACTGACAAAAAAGAAAATGGTTTTCTCAAAACTTACTAAAAGTTGAAAACGAAAACCACAAGCTCTCAGCTCCTTACTCACACACCACCTCAGAGAGATAGAGAGAGAGAGAGAGAGAGAGAGAGAGAGAGAGAGAGAGAAATCAGTTTTCAGTCTTGTCTTCAGCATTCGCACAAACATTTACAAAATTTAATAGCTGACAGTGATTTTTTCTTTTCCTGTCATATTTGTGACCAAGAATAAAAATAGAGTGAGAAAATGTTTCATTAAACAAAGAGAAAACCTGAAACAGAAAGTGAAACAGAGGACTTAGTCTAACACACTGTAAAAAACAGTGAAAGACAGTTTCTCTCAGTGAACAGAAGGGACATGAATCAGTGACATTTGGATTTATAACAGAGATAAAAGCATTTACAGCCACCGCACCATGGAGAAGTCTCCACTGTAGGTCTCCAGCTTTCTTGGTTAGCGGTGGCTTGTACAGAGCCTTCCACTCAGGCTTCTGAGCTGTTGTGAGGGACAGGTGGGTCCTCCAAGGAGTGTCCACTCTGTCCCTGAGCTTGCTCTGCAATAATGCTTTTAAAACCAAGTAATATATAAATAAATAATCTTTCCTGTCATGTTCCACAAACCATAATCAATGAAATCATTTACTTTCAAATAAAAACCAGAGTCACTTTCAAGAACAGGAGTAATGTTCATGTTAGGGAAAGAGTCTGTGGGGTCAGGCTGAGCTGAGCCGTCACAATAGTTCGTTAAAAGAGTCAGTTCAGGATCAGTGAGCTGCTGTTTCCAGTCTTTCAGCAGGAGACCACTCACCCTGACTGACCTGGTCCCCAGACACTGGGCCAGAGCAGCCGTCCACCACCACACCGCTCTCAACCAGCTCATTAGCTTTGTCAGTGCTGTCTAAAAAGATGACGACAGCACTGTTCATCCTGGAGGCGGATTTAACTCTGCCGTAGCCCACGACTGCACCCACAGCCAGGCCACACGCCTCCACTGACACGCCGACATCCAGACACAGTCTAACGGCATGTCGGCGAGTCAGCTTCTCCAACCCGGAGACTCCAGGTGCTGCCATTTACCTGCACGGCTGCAGCGCCAGCGGCAGCTACCGTCAAACACAAATAGCTTTAAAACTATAAACTATAAACAACTCAAAATCAGTGGTCACAAAAGAAAAACTAAATATCAACAAAAAACCACCAAGCAACAAAAAGAAGAGTTTCGAATAAGTCAGAAAAAGTTAGAAAATCACTCACCCTGACCACGCTCTCAGCCACGCTCACTCCCAAGAGAGCGAGAGAGACTTTTAACACAACATTTATTTTTCCATTTAACATAAAAGAAGTTACTGACAAATGTAGAGGTATGGATGAATAATAAATATAAATAAAAATATAAATATCACAAGCAACCAATTAAGTGATTAATCAATTAATTAATTAATTAATCAATCAAAACAATCGAGCGATCAAAACGAAAACAGATGTTCAATTACTCACATACGTGCATACACACTCTCATCCTCTCACACACACACACACAGTTAAAAATGAAGGACCAGTGAACCGTCTTCTGCCAGTGAGCATAAAACCTGTCTGATTGCCCACCGAGACCTGAAGGCGTCCAGCTGCCCAGTCAAAGCACAGAAGGCGTGTTCCACTCTAAGACGAGTGGCCACAAGGCCCTTCACGCTCTGGACCACATCGGTCCAGCCCTGACCAGACAGCTGACTCCTCCTGGTCCTCCAGATTGCCAACTTGGCCATTCCTAACAGGAAGTTGACCAGAACCAGGGTGTGCTTGTTGCTGGCTCTGTACTTAGGGCCAAAGACAAAGAGAGGGGAAGCAAAAGCTAACCCCAGAGGCTCCATCCACTCATGCAGTAGTTTAAATAAGCTCTCCAGTTGAGGACAGAGCAGCACCAGATGTTCCAGGGTCTCCCCCCGCTGGCAGAAGGGACATCCCTCCCCAGTGTTTGGATCAAGGCGAGCTATGTGTCTGTTTGTAGCTATTGCTCCATGTATGATCCTCCACTGGAGGTCCCCCACCCGTTTCTCAACGGGGGGCTTATACAGGAGCCTCCAGTTACCTTCAGAGACAGTTCCTGCAGAAAACACCCAGGTCCACCTGGACTCCAGGACACCAGCCAGCGAGCGCAGGTTCAGAACCTTCACGCAGCTTAGATAGAGCTGCTTCTTGTCACAGGAGCTGAAAACTCCTAGTGCTGGTGTTTTCAGAGACAGAAGCAGCCCACGCTGTTCTGTCCACCCGTCTACAGCAGGACTGACAGACAGGGAGGGGAAGACGTACTCACAGTCATCATCCCATTGGTCAGTCAGAGTACGGTTCCTTGTGAAAGCTCTGAGCAGCGCAGACAGACACTGCCAGACGTCCTCCACAATCTTCTGCAGAACTCTGGAAGACCTGATGTCCGTGAAATCACAGAGTTCATGTTGGGAGGCTTTGGCGAGATGACCCAGTTTTATTATTCCAGCCTCAACAAACTTAGTCCTGAGGGTGGCAGAAGACAGTGTGTGTGTGGGCAGAAACCTGTTGAAGAAAAGTGGTTCCTCATATAACCACCTTCCGGGTGTGGGGTCAGGAGTTCTGGTGATGGTTAGTGTCTGCCAGGCATTGATCATAGAACTGTAAAAAGGTGTAAGTCCAGTCATATCGGCCTCCGATGTTTCCATTAGGAAGAGCTGCTTGTCCAGCCCCAGACATCCGGCTCTCCTCAGCAGGATCCGTGCGGTGGGGAACCAGCAGAGGTTGCTGCCGTACAGCAGCCTCTGTGCAGCCTTCAGCCTGAAGGCAGCGGTTCTGGACACAGTGTCAATAAGTCCCTGTCCCCCCTCTGCCACAGGAAGGTACAGGCCCGATGCCTTCAGACCAGAAGAAGTTGACCAGGAGCCGCTGCACTTTCTCCAACAGCCCCGATGGTGGCGTCAGAACCGCCAGCCTGTGCCACAGAGTCGAGGCAACCAGGTTGTTAGCTATCAGGGCTCTGCCTCTGTATGACAACTGAGAGAGCAGCCATTTCCATTTAGACAACTTAGCTTCAACCTTGTCCAGCACTCCCACCCAATTCTGTCTCTGCACCTCTCTACTGCCTAAGTGGATCCCCAAAACCTTGATGACCCCCGCCCCCACTGGAGATTACCTGGAAGACCAGGAAGATTACCAGGGTCCCAGCGACCAAGCAAACAGGCCCCACTTTTCCCCCAGTTCACTTTGGCAGAAGACGCTCTTTCATATAGCGACAGGCTACTTTCTAGTTCCTGAGCGTCTCTCTGGTCTTTAATAAAAACATTGACGTCGTCTGCATAGGCTGACACAACAACTGGAGGACTCTGGCCCAGCTCGTCCAGAACCAGACCCCCCAGCCTGCTCCTCAGCCTACACAGAAGGGGCTCGATGGTGATGCTGTAGAGCTGTCCCGAGATAGGGCAGCCCTGTCTGATCCCTCTCCTGACTGGAATGGGACGGCTCAAGCCTCCTCCCACCTTCACCACACAACATGCCTCGGAATACAGCAGCTGCACCCAGGACAGGAAACTCCCACCAACACCAAAGGCCTGCAGGGTGGAGAACAGCACCTCCTGGTCTCCCACACTGAGCTGAGGAAGATGATGGAGAAGCTCTGCAGCAGCCGCCTCATTACATTACATTACATGTCATTTAGCAGACACTTTTATCCAAAGCGACTTACAAAAGTGCATTTAAACATTTGGGTACATATAAGAGCTAGAAGTAAGTAAGAGCTTCAAGTAGAACAAACAATTAAGTGCTAGTCATAAGTGCGATGTACAAGTTTGTTTTTTTTTTTTTTGTTTTTTTTTTCGTCTTAGTCGAGGTAGAGTCGGAAGAAATGTGTTTTTAGTCGGCGGCGGAGGATGTGGAGGCTTTCAGCTGTCCGGATGTCAATGGGGAGATCATTCCACCATTTGGGAGTGAGGACAGTGAACAGTCTCGAGTTCTGCGAGTGCCTCTGCGATCCTCTCAGTGAGGGGGCAGCGAGCCGGTTTACTGATGCAGAGCGGAGTGGGCGGGCTGGGGTGTAGGTTTTGATCATGTCCTGGATGTAGGCTGGACCGGATCCGTTTGTAGCATGGAACGCAAGCACTAGAGTCTTGAAGCGGATGCGAGCAGCTACAGGAAGTCAGTGAAGGGTTCCAGTAGCTGTACATAGAGAACATCAAGGAGAGCCTCACGTACAAAGCATTTAAAGCCCACATAGACCGGAAGCTCCAATTAACGCTGCGTTTGTGTGTGTATCTGCGTCATTACCTCGTTTATGAAACCCTAAAGTTTCAGAACAAACAGTTCAGCCACTGCTGAGAAAATAGTGTTGTTTTCCTGGGCTCTGCGAAGTGGATCGGCACTTCCGTAGGTTGATGTCGTCATCAGAAATCCTCACCACTCCTCTCACCACCGTAGCGCCTCCTGGTGCGGGCACTAGTCTGGGCACATCTGGTTGTGTACATTCAACCGCAGAAGAAGAAGAACTACTCTCGTTGTAGCTGCTGAGATGCAGAGCATCCACCGTGCCAGAAGGGGGAGCTGTGTATGTGAGAGCTGGCCTATCTATTACGTCACTTCCAGGTACCTGGCCAATCACAGGACAGTAGGAAAGCTCTCGTTGGCTGACCAATCACAACACAGTCCACGTTCTGGGGGTGTGACTTTGGTCTGAAACGGCATGGCTGACGAGAGCATCAGTGAGGAGATATTTTGATCGGCTCGTTTGCAGCGATTAGGTTTTTAATCATGAAAACAAGTTAATATATGTAAGTAGACCTCCATAACTAACATATATATGTGACCATGAAAACAAGTTAATATATGTAAGTAGACCTCCATAACTAACATATATGTGAGATACAAGCATTCTATGTCACCTTTAATGGTCAGGCCCCTTCATACCTGAAAGACCTAGTCTTACCCTATCACCCTAATAGACCACTTAGGTCACAAAATACAGGTTTACTTGTGGTTCCCAGAGTCTGTAAGAGTAGAATGGGAGGCAGAGCCTTTAGTTACCAGGCTCCTCTCCTGTGGAACCAGCTCCCAATGATAGTTCGGGAGGCGGACACTCTCTCTGTATTTAAAGTTAGACTTAAAACTTTCCTTTTTGATAAACTTTTTATATGTCATTAACCTTGTCTCTTTCTCTCGATAGTTTGTGTCTTTCCTTCCTTCTCCCTCTCTCTCTCTCTCTGTATGCTCATCATGCAGGTTGCGGGATCAAGATCCAGTTTTCGAGGCTACCCATATCATCACCATTATTATTGTGCTATAATTAAAAAGTCGATATCATTAACTGTATAAACTTGTAACCTGATACAGTTGTTGTGTATCTGCTCCTGGTCTCTCTCTCTCTCTTCTGTCTCTACCTCATCTCCCTCTTGTCCTTTCTCTCCCCCACCTCTCCACTGTCCCCCATTTTTCCTTTCACCCCAACCAGTCGAGGCAGATGACCGCACATCTCTGAGCCTGGTTCTGTCAGAGATTTCTTCCTGTTAAGAGGGAGTTTTTTCTCTCCACTGATGCCTAGTGCCTGCTCATTGTGTGGACTGTTGGGGTTCAATGCTCTCCTTGATGTTCTCTATGTACAGTGCCTTGAGATAATGTATGTTATGATTTGGCGCTATACAAATAAAATTGAATTGAATTGAATTGAATTCCCATGAAACTGTTTGAATCTGATGTAAATTTGTGGTGCGATGTCGACACTGTCAATATTGTGTCACACAAGATATCTCTGTAACATAAACGATGTAATCTTTCAATATCTTCTTATCATGTTTCTGATCAGTGATTTGTACATCTTTTGTCTTGTTAGTGGAACCTCAATATATTTAATAGATTTTGTTTAGTGTCATTTTTATAATCCTGAATAACAACACTTTTGAAGGAAGCAACCTGACCCAAAGAAAAATATTCTTAGCCAGCTGATAAAATAATTTAAGTGATACTAGAGCTTTGTCTAATATTAAACCATCGCCTCAATGCATTGTTCAAGTCCAAGCTAATGGCTAAGCTAAATAATAATCACGTCTCACACCACCACAGTTTAATGATGTATCAGTTTTGTAAGATTGTCACTACAGAGTCATATCTATAAAGATATATCAATCAACATTGACTATCAAACATGTTTTTTAAATGGTTAGTTATCCAAGTCTTGTTACTGATGCAATAACTTTGGGTTAATGTGTGTTTCTTCATTTCTTTTCTTTCCCCATCAGGTGCTGTTTTGTATTCTTTTCAGGCTTCAGTAAAATAATGTAACTCTTTGGAGCAAACAGGCAGAACAATAAACCAAAGCTGGAGGCCAAGATGGCAAATGACTCAACTGCATCTGCATAATTTCCAGGGGAGCTGATATAAGCAGGGATGAATGCTAGCCACACAGCACTGAAGATCAGCATGCTGAATGTGATGAACTTGGCCTCGTTGAAGTTTCCCGGCAAATTTCGAGCCAGAAAAGCCAATACAAAGCACAGACAGGCTTGTAGACCAATATATCCAAGAACACACCAGAAGGCCAGGCTAGAGCCCACACTACACTCCACTATGATCTTTGAATGTTCATACTGTGTATTTCTGGATGGAAACGGGGGAGCATCAATGAGCCAGGCAGCACAGATAACCACCTGAACCAGAGTACAGCTGAAGATAATGGTCCTCTGCTGCTTAGGCCCCAGCCACTTCATGATGTTGTGCCCTGGTCTGGTGGCAGTGAATGCAGCCAGTACCACCAGGGTCTTCCCCAGGATGCAGGAAATACACAGTGAAAATGTGATGCTAAAGGCAGTGTGGCGCAGCATGCAGGACCAATATGTTGGCTTTCCAATGAAAAGCAGAGAACAGAGGAAACACAGAGTCAGTGCAAATAGTATGAAGAAACTGAGCTCAGAGTTATTCACACGGACGATGGCTGTGTGTCTGTGACAGAAGAAGACACCACAGACAGCCAGAGTGAAGCAGGCGCCCACCACAGACATCACTGTCAGGGCTATTCCCAATGAATCGAAGGTCAAGTACTCCACTTTCTTGGCAATGCAGGCTGTTCTGTCGTTGTTTGACCAGAAGTCCTCAGGACAAATTGTACAATCTACTGAGTCTAAAGGGAAGAAAGTATGAACAATTTTCAGTTTTGCATTACTTCTGTGCTAACATTGTAAGAATGGATTTGCTTTGACTTTTTATTGTTCAGCTCAAACTCACTTGTCTGATTGCTAATTTTGCCGCTGTCACATGGTACACAGTCAAAGCAGCAGATAGGCTCCCCATGACGGACAGCCTTCCGGGAGCCTGGAAGACAACTGGCACTGCACACAGACACTGGCACCTAGAGTGGAAAGACCATGTGGTGATATTGGTGAATTTCATTGGTTAATCTATTGACAGGTGGAAAATTCATCGAAACCATGTGTCAATAAAGTATTTCTTACTTGTAGTTTCTCAAGTGTGTTTAACACAGTGTTTTGAGTTTTATGTTGATTAGATATATTTGGTCTACAGATGTCAGTCTAGTTTACAGTTATGCCGATAACCATCAAACAACCTTTTGATGGTCATATGATTACAAGCTGTACACTGAGGACTGGGTTCCTGCCCAAAAGCTATTCCATAACCTGTAGGTCAGTTATTTATATATATTTAGCTGTAGATCTATGAGAAGCATTTAATGAAGAATGATGCATTCATTGTCTACTGCTATATCCTGCACATGAGGGCCGCGAGGAGCCAGAGCCAATCCCAGCTGAAAACAACAGGTGGGGTCAAACCCAAGACAGGTCACCAGACCAGCATACAGAGACAAACCATCATTCACTCTTCCATTCCATAAAGAAGGATCCATGAGGAAAACAACAGTGGATAGTAGGTCACCAATCACATCACAGCCGGGCTTTGAATCTCCGTTGTGTATGAAAACAAATGACCCTGTATCAGATCCAGTCTGTTCCGTCCACCTGACTTACCTCCATCTCAACCTACAGAACTTCAACAGTTGGCATCTGAGGAAGGTAAAAACACAGTGTGAGCAGCTTGCCTCACTCTGTTGTCCTGCCCACATTATCCTGTCCTCCTGGATCAACAGCTCCTCTCCAATAGTCTTGGTTCCATCAAACAAACCAACATTGACAAATTCCATGTTTCCTTCTGTGCCTCTCTGCCAGTTGATGATATCATAATAGGGTACAGAGTTGCCCTTGGCATCAAAGGCCACCTCCTCACCAGCAATGTGAAAGTTTACTTCCTGGAGATAGTGTTGCAGCTTGAAAATTAGGAAATGCACACAATGAAACATTGAATTGCACTAAACAAGGTTTTCAGTCATCAGAGTTTTGAGATTTAAGGCCCCTAAAAATCCACGGCCTAAATTTGTACAGCAGTAGAAATGTAACAGAACGGTAAAGTGAACACATCACATGTCCAGTGCTGTGTTTACAATGGAACAATGAACAATTCATGAACATATTTCATTAAGATTTAAATATATTTAGATTTTTTAGAACACAGAAATAGGGCTGTCATATGTACAGTATGTTACATGACTTTGGTAAATGGGAGATAAAGATTGTGGTCTGAATCCCAAGGATTGGGCTTTGACCCACAGTGTGTATGGTAAAGAAATAGTGGATTATACAGTACCTGCCAAGGTTGTATGTTGTTGCTCTGAGCACATGAGTTGTTCTGGAAAGGCCCCCTCCCTGGCTGACAGAGAAGGAGGTTGTGCAGGGAATGAGCAATGGCATATACAGCCTTATATACATTATAAGAGATTCTAGGGCTGGATGTATTCATGTAGGCTGAGTGCTGAGCACGGTGGCATCTGGGTGACAGAGGATGGAGAAGGACTGCAGCCATACAGAGACTCCCACAGCTCACGAACCTGCACATTGTCAGGATATCTCTTAGGGTTTACTGTCTGCAGGAAGTCACCCAGTCTGGAGATATGACCTATTCTGATGCTAAACCCAATGGTTCCTCCCAAGTAAGGGTAGTACTCTCTCCCTGAAAAGACTGATGCTTTGACCCAGGCATTAATCGCCACCCACTGGATTCCAGTGATGTTCTGAGTCATGTAGTCTCTCAAGAAAGGTGCCATCTCCCCCTCAACTGCAAATACCAACACCACTTTTGCAGTAGAGCTATGCATCATCTTTACAGAGGGTCAGATAATGTAGATAACAGGGTTGTACAAGGAGACAAAAACAAAACCGAGTGACATAAAGAAAAACCCAGATGAACACAGTGAAAAACAACAGTTTCTATAGACCTTAGTATTATTTGATATTTCAACCCTCAACAGCAAAATAATTTCTGTAACTCCATATTAATCTGCCCCTAGTCCTTTTCTTTCTTTTATGTTTAATTTATTTGGTATACTTTTTTCTTGTGTATTTTTGTTTAGGTTTTTTTGTATGTGTGTAAAAAAATGTCACCAGTTGGTGTCAGACAAATAAAGTTTCTATTGTATTCATTTTGAAGAAAGTACTTGTTTAACAAAGTCAGGTTTTGTTTACTTGATTCATCATTTTCTGTTGTATGTCGGTACTAACATTGTCTATTGACGTCACACATTGAGATTTTCTACTCTGCCCCAATAGTTCCACCTGTGACATTATTCATCTTCCTCTTGTTATGAGCTCTTCATTTTCTGGACACGTTTTTTTTTTTTATATACATGGTTACAGAGTTACAATTCATGTCATGACTCTCTTCTCCTTTCTGGATCTAATATGGGCCTGATGAGATAAATGGATAAAGGTGAGACAAATACACAGTTTTCTCCTGGAGTGTCTAAATTGAATGACCACAGTAGGTCCACAAATAGGAGCTTTAATGGCTCTATGTCTTAATATGTGTTAATATGTATTAGCAGCACAAAGTGCACAAATTGTTTTATAGCATCAAATCTCTCTACCCAGTCCCTAGAGGCTGTTATTATTTTATCTTGTGGTAAGAACC
>NW_025321179.1:0-15270 GCF_019176455.1 Solea senegalensis | reverse complement strand
CCTAGAGCTTACATGGGATCCTGTTCAAACTTGGTGAGGTCACTGTGGACAAGTTGGGGATCTAACGATGCTTATGGTTAGTTGAAATGTCGCATGGTGTACAAGAAAAGGGCCGGCAAAGTTGGCGAAAATTTGTAATTTCTCGCTACACGCAACGAAACTCTTATAACTTTGTGATGGAAGGTCCGATCGTAACCAAACTTGTGGCGATCGATGATGGGCCCTTGCTGAAGATGGCTATGCAAAACCTGTCAAGTTTGTAAACATCGCCTCCTGGTGGTGGCAGAAAATCTAAAAAAAAAAGTTACTTTTACAATTTCGGGAATAACTTTTACAGAGATTATCGTATCAATCTCAAAATTGGTAAAAATCACCCTAAACACAAGGTAGACTATGCGTGCTCAATATGATGGCGTAGAGTTACATGATGTTGCCATGGTAATGATGCAAAGTCGGATTTTTGCGACAAAAAAACAAACTGCTACAACTTCGCGAATCCTAGTCCAATCTGAACCAAACTTGCTAGGATTGATGATAGTCCGGCCCTGAAGACGTCTATATGATAATATTCACTTTCAAAAACAGCACCCCCTGGTGACGGAGACAATATGACCTCTGGTATTTGAATGAATAAATCTGAGAGTTCTTGTGCGATCACCTTTAAACTCGGTCAGGTCACTGTGAACCAGTTGAGGAACTTAAGTTATCGAAAGTTTTTTAAAATGTCTCATGGTGTACGAGATAGGGGGCGCCAAAGTGGGTGTAAATTCCTATTTTTCACAACAAAAAGCGAAACTCTTATAACTTTGCGATGGAAGATCCAATCCCAACCAAACTTCCTATGTTTGATAATGGGTAGTTGCTGAAGGCCACTATATTGCCGAAAACAATACATTTTGAAAACAGCGCCTCCTGGTGGTGGTAGAAAATACTAAAAAAAAAAAACTGTTACAACTTTGCCAATCCTGGTCCAATCTGCACCAAACTTGCTAGGATTGTTGATAGTCTGGCCCTGAACAAACCTATGTGAAAATATTTCATGTCAAAATCAGCGCCCCCTGGTGAAAGTGGACGGGCCAAAAAACTGCTCCACCCCCTAAAAATTGTGGTCCTGAGGAGCACGTTTAATGTACATGCACAAAACTTGGTACACGGGTTCCTTAGGTCGGGCCGGTCAAAAAAGTCAGCGTAGCCTATGCTCTAAAACGAACAGGAAAGCCGCCATCTTGGATTGAAAGTAAATGCTTTGCTGATTTTAGCCATTTCGCACCAATGATATTTGAACAGATTTGTCCTTGAAACTTTCATGGGATCACCTTCAAACTTGGTGAGGTCACTTTGGACAAGTTGAGGATCCAAAGGTATCAAAATCTTTTCAATAGGTATTATGGCGTAAGAGTAAGGGGCCGGCAAAGTTGGTGAAAATTTTAATGTTTCGCCACAGGCAACAAAAATCTTATAACTTTGCGATAGAAGGTCACATCCCAACCAAATTATCTAGGGTTGATGATGGACCATTGCTGAAGAAGTCTGTGAAAAAAACGTAAATTTTGAGCACAGTGCCTCCTTGTGGTAACAGAAAATCCAAAAAATAAACATTTCGGTAATAACTTTTACAGCGTTAATCGTATCAAACTCAAAAATTGGGAAAACATTCAAAACACATGGTCGATGATGCTAGCTTTATATGATAACAAATCGTTCAACGCTGTTGCCACAGCAACACTGAAAAGTCAGATATTTGTGACAAAAAACAAACTGCTACAACTTTTCGAATCCGAGTCCGATCTGAACCAAACTTGCTCTGATTGATGATAATCTGGCCCTGAAGACGCCTATATGAAAATATTCACTTTCAAAAACAGTGCCCCCTGGTGACAGCAGACACTATGACACCTGATATTTGAATGAACTAATCCTAGAATTTTTATGCGATCACCTTGAAAGTTGGGGAGGTCACTGTGAACAAGTTGCCGAGCATAAGTTCCTGAAAGCTTTTTAAAATATCGCTCGGTGTACGAGATAGGGGGCGCCAAAGTTGGTGTTCATTCATATTTTTCACAACAAAAGGGGAAACTCTTACAACCCGTAAAACTTGTCCTCCTGAGGAGCACGTTGAATGTACATGCACTAAACTTGGTACTCACGCGTTCCTTAGGTCAGGACGGTCAAAAAATTCAAAGCAGCCTATGCTCTAAAACGATCGGGAAAGCCGCCATCTTGGATTGAAAGTACATTTTTGCAGATTTTGGCCATTTCGCACCAATGGTATGTGAACGCACTTGTCATAGAGCTTTCATGGGATCACCTTCAAACTTGCTGAGGTCACTGTGAACAAGTTGAGGATCCAAAGGTATCAAAATCTTTTCATCAAGTATCACGGCGAACAAGAAGAAGGGCGGCAAAGTTGGCGAAAATCACTATTCCTCGCAACACACAACAATCTCTCATAACTTTGCCATGGAAGGTCAGATATTAACCAAACAAGTGACAATCGATGATGGGCCCTTGCTAAAGATGTCTATGCAAAAACTGTAAATTTTGAAAACATCGCCTCCTGGTGGTGGCAAACTCTAGGAAGTCTGGTATTTCGCAACACACAACAAACTCTTATAACTTTGCGATTGAAGGTCAGATCTTAACCAAACTTGTGATGATAGATGATGGGCTTTTGCTAAAGATGCCTAAACAAAAACTGTAAATTTTGGAAACAGCGCCACCTGGTGGTAACAGAAAGTACAAGTTCACAATTTCCCTTATAACTTTAACAAATTTCCTTGTATCAATCTCAAAATTTGGGAAAACATTCAAAACACATGGTAGATGATGCGTGCCTAATATGATAACAAATTGTTCAACAGTGTTGCAATGACAACACTGCAAAGTCAGATATTTGCGACAAAAAACAAACTGCTACCACTTTGCGAATGCTATTCCAATCTGAACCAAACTTGCTAGG
This sequence comes from Solea senegalensis, assembly GCF_019176455.1. Lineage (NCBI taxonomy): Eukaryota > Metazoa > Chordata > Actinopteri > Pleuronectiformes > Soleidae > Solea > Solea senegalensis. The sequence goes on along the minus strand of NW_025321179.1, from coordinate 12,311 downwards.
ATTGATGATAGTCAATCACTGAAGATGCCTGTATGAAAATATTCACTTTCAAAAACAGTGCCTTCTGTTGACGGCAGACAATATGACGTCTAGTATTTCGCTACAACAACAAACTCTTATAACTTTGCGATGGAAGGTCAGATCTTAACCAAACTCGTGACGAACGATGATGGGATCTTGCTGAACATGCTTGTGCAAAAACTGTACATTTTGAAAACAGCGCCTTCTGGTGGTAACATAAAATACAAGTTCACAATTTCCCTTATAACTTTAACAAATTTCATTGTATCATACTAAAAATGAATGAAAACATGTAAAACACATGGTAGATGATGCTTGCTGAATATGATAACAAATCGTTCAACGGTGTTGACATAAGAACACTGCACAGGACCCACTCTACTGAGTGGTTTGTCAGTGCAATAACCTTTGTTCGCCACATGATGGAGGCATTTGCCTACAAATCTATCAAATCTAACATTTACAGTTTCTCATGCTGCTCTAATTGGGATTGCTGTATTCACTTGAAACTTGATATGTGAGACCTCAAACCCGCCCGGAACATGTCTGTAAAGCAGTAATGCCAAAGTCAAATACACGGGGGGCCAAAATAAAAAAATCAAGTGGAGGGTTAAATTTTTATTAAAACTTGCAATTACTGCACATATTGAACCAATACCAATACCAATACCATAGCCTATATTGCACTTAATCATAAAATTAAATTAAATTAATTAAATTAAATTAATTAATTAAATTAAATTAAATTAAATTAAATTAAATAGGAAAAAGAGGAAGTCTGCCATTTTAAACAGGAAGTGCCCTCTAACTTAACACATGGACGCTGAAAATAGTCCAAGCTGAAAATAACTACTACCGCAAGCAATGAATGAACGGAAGATGAGCTAGAGGACTCGCACAACGAGGTGGGCGCAGGGAGACCCGCGAGCCGTCAAGCTCGAACCCGTTGATTACCGCTTGCGGTACTAGTTAGGGTTCGAGCAACTTGGTTGCGCAAGAACCCTATTGTAATCGCTAAGATTATTCTTCTTCTTATTCTTATTATTATTATTCCTCCAAATGAATCGCGTTTTTGAGGCCTTTCCCATGCCCCAAAACTCACCAAATTTTGCAACCCCATCAGACCTGGTGTAAAATTACGTATATCAGTGTTTCAAGGAATGTGCGTCAAAAAATGGAAGAGGGCGGGGCTAAAAACTGACGCAAAAAACTTCTATTAGGTCATCTGCTCTCAGGTTTAACGTACATGAACGAAACTTGGCACACATGTTCATGAGGTGGGGACGGTCAAAAAAGTCGATGACAACTTCCCTGTGAATCCTACAGGAAGGCCGCCATCTTGGATTGCACTCCAAAACAGAGGCGATTTTGGCCATTTCGCACCATCGGTATTTGAACTAACTTGTCCTAGAGCTTACATGGGATCACGTTCAAACTTGGTGAGGTCACTGTGGACAAGTTGGGGATCTAACGATGCTTATGGTTAGTTGAAATGTCGCATGGCGTACGAGAAAAGGGCCGGCAAAGTTGGCGAAAATTTGTAATTTCTCGCTACACGCAACGAAACTCTTATAACTTTGTGATGGAACGTCCGATCGTAACCAAACTTGTGGCGATCGATGATGGGCCCTTGCTGAAGATGCCTATGCAAAAACTGTTAAGTTTGTAAACATCGCCTCCTGGTGGTGGCAGAAAATCTAAAAAAAAAAAGTTACTTTTACAATTTCGGGAATAACTTTTACAGAAATGATTGTATCAAACTCAAAATTGGTTAAAAGATTCTAAACACATGGTAGACTATGCGTGCTCAATATGATGGCGTATCGTTACATGATGTTGCCATGGTAATGATGCAAAGTCGGATTTTTGCGACAAAAAAACAAACTGCTACCACTTTGCTAATCCTTGTCCAATCTGAACCAAACTTGCCATGATTGATGATAGTCCGGCCCTGAAGACACCTATATGAAAATATTCACTTTCAAAAACAGCACCCCCTGGTGACGGAGACAATATGACCTCTGGTATTTGAATGAATTAATCCTAGAGTTCTTGTGCGATCACCTTTTAACTTGGTCAGGTCACTGTGAACCAGTTGAGGAACTTAAGTTATCAAAAGTTTTTTAAAATGTCTCATGGTGTACGAGATAGGGGGCGCCAAAGTGGGTGTAAATTCCTATTTTTCACAACAAAAAGCGAAACTCTTATAACTTTGTGATGGAAGATCCAATCCCAACCAAACTTCCTATGATTGATAATGGTTAGTTGCTGAAGGCGACTATATTGCCGAAAACAATAAATTTTGAAAACAGCGCCTCCTGGTGGTGGTAGAAAATACAAAAAAAAAAAAACTGTCACAACTTTGCCAATCCTGGGCTAATCTGAGCCAAACTTGCTAGGATTGTTGATAGTCTGGCCCTGAACAAACCTATGTGAAAATATTTCAAGTCAAAATCAGCGCCCCCTGGTGAAAGTGGACGGGCCAAAAACCTGCTCCACCCCCTAAAACTTGTGGTTCTGAGGAGCATGTTTAATGTACATGCACGAAACTTGGTACACGTGTTCCTTAGGTCGGGCCGGTCAAAAAAGTCAGCGTAGCCTATGCTCTAAAACTAACAGGAAAGCCACCATCTTGGATTGAAAGTAAATGCTTTGCTGATTTTGGCCATTTCACACCAATGATATTTGAACAGATTTGTCCTAGATCTTTCATGGGATCACCTTCAAACTTGGTGAGGTCACTTTGGACAAGTTGAGGATCCAAAGGTATCAAAATCTTTTCAATAGGTATTATGGCGTAAGAGTAAGGGGCCGGCAAAGTTGGTGAAAATTTTAATGTTTCGCCACAGGCAACAAAACTCTTATAACTTTGCGATAGAAGGTCACATCCCAACCAAATTACCTAGGGTTGATGATGGACCATTGCTGAAGAAGTCTGTGAAAAAAACGTAAATTTTGAGCACAGTGCCTCCTTGTGGTAACAAAATATACAAAAAAAAACAATTTCGGTTATAACTTTTACAGAGTTAATCGTATCAAACTCAAAAATTGGGAAAACATTAAAAACACATGTTCGATGATGCGTGCTTAATATGATAACAAATCGTTCAACGGTGTTGCCACAGCAACACTGCAAAGTCAGATATTTGTGACAAAAAACAAACTGCTACAACTTTACGAATCCGAGTCCGATCTGAACCAAACTTGCTTGGATTGATGATAGTCTGGCCCTGAAGACGCCTATATGAAAATATTCACTTTCAAAAACAGCGCACCCTGGTGACAGCAGACACTATGACACCTGATATTTGAATGAACTACTCCTAGAGTTTTTATGCGATCATCTTGAAAGTTGGTGAGGTCACTGTGAACAAGTTGCCGAGCATAAGTTCCTGAAAGCTTTTTAAAATGTCGCTCGGTGTACGAGATAGGGGGCGCCAAAGTTGGTGTTCATTCATATTTTTCACAACAAAAGGTGAAACTCTTACAACCCGTAAAACTTGTCCTCCTGAGGAGCACGTTGAATGTACATGCACAAAACTTGGTACTCACGCGGTCCTTAGGTCCAGACGGTCAAAAAAGTCAGCGTAGCCGAAGCTCTAAAACGAACAGGAAAGCCGCCATCTTGGATTGAAAGTACATTTTAGGCAGATTTTGGCCATTTCGCACCAATGGTATGGGAACACACTTGTCATAGAGCTTTTATGGGATCACCTTCAAACTAGGTGAGGTCACTGTGGACAAGTTGAGGATCTAAAGTTATTAAAAGTTTTTCAAAATGTCGCATGGTTTTCGAGATAGGGGGCACCAAAGTTGGTGTTCATTCATATTTTTCTCAACAAAAGGCGAAACTCTTACAACCCGTAAAACTTGTCCTCCTGAGGAGCACGTTTAATGTACATGCACTAAACTTGGTACTCACGCGTTCCTTAGGTCAGGACGGTCAAAAAATTCAAAGCAGCCTATGCTCTAAAACGAACGGGAAAGCCGCCATCTTGGATTGAAAGTACATTTTTGCAGATTTTGGCCATTTCGCACCAATGGTATGTGAACGCACTTGTCATAGAGCTTTCATGGGATCACCTTGAAACTTTGTGAGGTTACTGTGAACAAGTTGAGGATCCAAAGGTATCAAAATCTTTTCATTAAGTATCACGGCGAACAAGAAGAAGGTCAGGAAAGTTGGCGAAAATCACGATTCCTCGCAACACACAACAATCTCTTATAACTTTGCCATGGAAGGTCAGATATTAACCAAACAAGTGACAATCGATGATGGGCCCTTGCTAAAGATGTCTATGCAAAAACTGTAAATTTTGAAAACATCGCCTCCTGGTGGTGGCAAACACTAGGAAGTCTGGTATTTCGCAACACACAACAAACTCTTATAACTTTGCAATTGAAGGTCAGATCTTAACCAAACTTGTGATGATCGATGATGGGCTTTTGCTGAAGATGCCTATGCAAAAACTGTAAATTTTGGAAACAGCGCCACCTGGTGGTAACAGAAAGTACAAGTTCACAATTTCCCTTATAACTTTAACAAATTTCCTTGTATCAAACTCAAAATTTGGGAAAACATTCAAACACACATGGTAGATGATGCGTGCCTAATATGATAACAAATTAATCAACAGTGTTGCCATGACAACACTGCAAAGTCAGATATTTGCGACAAAAAACAAACTGCTACCACTTTGCGAATACTATTCCAATCTGAACCAAACTTGCTAGGATTGATGATATTCAATCCCTGAAGATGCCTATGTGAAAATATTCACTTTCAAAAACAGTGCCCCCTGTTGACGGCAGACAATATGACGTCTGGTATTTCGCTACAACAACAAACTCTTATAACTTTGCGATGGAAGGTCAGATCTTAACCAAACTCGTGACGATCGATGATGGGATATTGCTGAAGATGCTTATGCAAAAACTGTACATTTTGAAAACAGCGCCTTCTGGTGGTAACAGAAAATACAATTTCACAATTTCCCTTATAACTTTAACAAATGTCATTGTATCATACTCCAAATGAATGAAAACATGTAAAACACATGGTAGATGATGCTTGCTGAATATGATAACAAATCGTTCAACGGTTTTGCCTGGCAAAAATGCAAAGGATTCCCTCAACTGAGTGTTTTGTTCATGCAGTAACCATTGTTCGCCACATGATGGAGGCATTTGCCTACAAATCTATCAAATCTAACATTTACAGTTTCTCATGCTGCTCTAATTGGGATTGTTGTATCCACTTGAAACTTGATACGTGAGACCTCAGACCCGTCCGGAACATGTCTGTAAAGCAGTAATGCCAAAGTCAAATACACGGGGGCCAAAATAAAAAAAATGGTACAGGTGGAGGGTTAAATATTTATTAAAACTTGCAATTACTGCACATATTGAACCAATACCAATACCAAAGCCTATATTGCTCTCAATCATTAAATTAATTTAAATTAAATTAAATTAAATTAAATTTAATTAAATTAAGCAAAATATAAATAAAATCAGTTGCAATATTTTCTTAAGGCTCTTTCAGTAACAAATTGAAAACATTTTTCCTTCTTCTTTTTAACAGGTAAACAGCAAAATGTTATTTTCCTTCAAAGCTCAATGGCAAGATAAATGCAAAAATGAAACAGCATGTTACAAAACAAATCAGTGTGCTGCTCTGATCCTCACCAATGTCTGTCTTTTATAATAAAATTAGAAGTTAATGCAAACTTGAAAAGTGCAAAACAGTTGCAAGTTTCATAGTGCCTTCTTAAGTTATATTCTTTCATAACGACACACTGTCTCCACACACAAGACACACAGGCTTTCCTTTTACTTCGGTGAACATTATTCTGCCTCCCACCTGTCTTGAAAACCCTGTTTTCACCGTCTACTTTTCTATTTGTCTATTTGGGGGAGAGGGAGATGAAAAATGACAGCAATGTTTAGTCCTCCACTGTGACTGTGATGCTGTTCATGAATGATGACACGGGATCGCACTCGCAGTGCATCTTGGGATTTGTAGTATTATGGTGCTGAGGGCACATAATAGTGCAAGCCGGTTTTAATAGTAATTAAAAATCATCCCGCGGGCAGACATAACTCATTCACGGGCCTTGATTCTGACATATGTGCTGTAAAGGATAACCTCCCTACAGGAAGTAGAACTCCCGAAACAGGAAGTCAAGTCTAACATTTTCCAATCTTCACAAAACTTGATATGTGAGTCAAAGGAACGTCCCTGAACACGTTTACGGACACACCTTTCACCAAACAGGAAGTCGGCCATTTTAAACAGGAAGTGCCATCTAACTTAGCACATGGACGCTGAAAATAGTCTAAGCTGAAAATTACTACTGCCGCAAGCGGTGAATGAACGGAAGATGAGCTAGACGTCTCGCACGGCGAGGTGGGCGCAGGGAGACCCGCGAGCCGTCAAGCTCGAACCCGTTGATTACCGCTTGCGGTACTAGTTCTTATTAGGGTTCGAGCAACAAGGTTGCAAGAACCCTATTGAAACTGTGAAGATTATTAGGGTTCGAGCAACTTGGTTGCGCAAGAACCCTATTATAATCGCTAAGATTATTCTTATTCTTATTATTATTATTCCTCCAAATGAATCGCGTTTTTGAGGCCTTTCCCATGCCCCAAAACTCACCAAATTTTGCAACCCCATCAGACCTGGTGTAAAATTACGTATATCAATGTTTCAAGGAATGTGCGTCAAAAAATGGAAGAGGGCGGGGCTAAAAACTGACGCAAAAAACTTCTATTAGGTCATCTGCTCTCTGGTTTAACGTACATGAACGAAACTTGGCACACATGTTCATGAGGTGGGGACGGTCAAAAAAGTCGATGACAACTTCCCTGTGAATCCTACAGGAAGGACGCCATCTTGGATTGCACGCCAAAACAGAGGCGATTTTGGCCATTTCGCACCATCGGTATTTGAACGAACTTGTCCCAGAGCTTACATGGAATCACGTTCAAACTTGGTGAGGTCACTGTGGACAAGTTGAGGATCTAAAGTTCCTGAAAACTTTTTAATAAGTATCATGGCGTACGAGAAAGGGGGCGTCAAAGTTGGTGAAAATTCACGATTTTCGCCACACGCAACAAAACTCTTATAACTTTGCGATAGAAGGTCCGATCTTAACCAAACTTGTGGCGATTGATGATGGGCCCTTGCTGAAGAGGCCTATGCAAAAACTGTCAAGTTTGTAAACATCGCCTCCTGGTGGTGGCAGAAAATTAAAAAAAAAAAGTTACTTTTACAATTTCGGGAATAACTTTTACAGAGATTATCGTATCAAACTCAAAATTGGTAAAAATCACCCAAAACACAAGGTAGATGATGCATGCTCAATATGATGGCGTAGAGTTACATGATGTTGCCATGGTAATGATGCAAAGTCGGATTTTTGCGACAAAAAAACAAACTGCTACAACTTTGCGAATCCTAGTCCAATCTGAACCAAACTTGCTAGGATTGATGATAGTCCAGCCCTGAAGACGTCTATATGAAAATATTCACTTTCAAAAACAGCACCCCCTGGTGACGGAGACAATATGACCTCTGGTATTTGAAGGAATTAATCCTAGAGTTCTTGTGCGATCACCTTTAAACTCGGTGAGGTCACTGTGAACCAGTTGAGGAGCTTAAGTTATCAAAAGTTTTTTAAAATGTCTCATGGTGTACGAGATAGGGGGCGCCAAAGTGGGTGTAAATTCCTATTTTTCACAACAAAAAGCAAAACTCTTATAACTTTGCGATGGAAGATCCAATCCCAACCAAACTTCCTATGATTGATAATGGGTAGTTGCTGAAGGCGACTATATTGCCGAAAACAATACATTTTGAAAACAGCGCCTCCTGGTGGTGGTAGAAAATACTACAAAAAAAAAACTGTTACAACTTTGCCAATCCTGGTCCAATCTGAACCAAACTTGCTAGGATTGTTGATAGTCTGGCCCTGAACAAACCTATGTGAAAATATTTCAAGTCAAAATCAGCGCCCCCTGGTGAAAGTGGACGGGCCAAAAAACTGCTCCACCCCCTAAAACCTGTGGTCCTGAGGAGCACGTTTAATGTACATGCACAAAACTTGGTACACGCGTTCCTTAGGTCACGCCGGTCAAAAAAGTCAGCGTAGCCTATGCTCTAAAACGAACAGGAAAGCCGCCATCTTGGATTGAAAGTAAATGCTTTGCTGATTTTGGCCATTTTGCACCAATGATATTTGAACAGATTTGTCCTAGAACTTTCATGGGATCACCTTCAAACTTGGTGAGGTCACTTTGGACAAGTTGAGGATCCAAAGGTATCAAAATCTTTTCAATAGGTATTATGGCGTAAGAGTAAGGGGCCGGCAAAGTTGGTGAAAATTTTAATGTTTCGCCACAGGCAACAAAACTCTTATAACTTTGCGATAGAAGGTCACATCCCAACCAAATTACCTAGGGTTGATGATGGACCATTGCTGAAGAAGTCTGTGGAAAAACTGTACATTTTTAGCACAGCGCCTCCTTGTGGTAACAGAAAATCCAAAAATAAACATTTCGGTAATAACTTTTACAGAGTTAATCGTATCAAACTCAAAAATTGGGAAAACATTCAAAACACATGGTCGATTATGCGTGCTTTATATGATAACAAATCGTTCAACGGTGTTGCCACAGCAACACTGCAAAGTCAGATATTTGTGACAAAAAAACAAACTATTACAACTTTACGAATCCGAGTCCGATCTGAACCAAACTTGCTCTGATTGATGATAATCTGGCCCTGAAGACGCCTATATGAAAATATTCTCTTTCAAAAACAGCGCCCCCTGGTGACAGCAGACACTATGACACCTGATATTTGAATGAACTAATCCTAGAGTTTTTATGCGATCACCTTGAAAGTTGGTGAGGTCACTGTGAACAAGTTGCCGAGCATAAGTTCCTGAAAGCTTTTTAAAATATCGCTCGGTGTACGAGATAGGGGGCGCCAAAGTTGGTGTTCATTCATATTTTTCACAACAAAAGGTGAAACTCTTACAACCCGTAAAACTTGTCCTCCTGAGGAGCACGTTGAATGTACATGCACAAAACTTGGTACTCACGCATTCCTTAGGTCCAGACGGTCAAAAAAGTCAGCGTAGCCGAAGCTCTAAAACGAACAGGAAAGCCGCCATCTTGGATTGAAAGTAAATTTTTTGCAGATTTTGGCCATTTCGCACCAATGGTATGTGAACGCACTTGTCATAGAGCTTTCATGGGATCACCTTCAAACTTGCTGAGGTCACTGTGGACAAGTTGAGGATCTAAAGTTCCTGAAAACTTTTTAATAAGTATCATGGCGTACGAGAAAGGGGGCGTCAAAGTTGGTGAAAATTTAAGATTTTCGCCACATGCAACAAAACTCTTATAACTTTGCGATAGAAGGTCCGATATTAACCAAACAAGTGACAATCGATGATGGGCCCTTGCTAAAGATGTCTATGCAAAAACTGTAAATTTTGAAAACATCGCCTCCTGGTGGTGGCAAACACTAGGAAGTCTGGTATTTCGCAACACACAACAAACTCTTATAACTTTGCGATTGAAGGTCAGATCTTAACCAAACTTGTGATGATAGATGATGGGCTTTTGCTAAAGATGCCTATGCAAAAACTGTAAATTTTGGAAACAGCGCCACCTGGTGGTAACAGAAAGTACAAGTTCACAATTTCCCTTATAACTTTAACAAATTTCCTTGTATCAAACTCAAAATTTGGGAAAACATTCAAAACACATGGTAGATGATGCGTGCCTAATATGATAACAAATTGTTCAACAGTGTTGCAATGACAACACTGCAAAGTCAGATATTTGCGACAAAAAACAAACTGCTACCACTTTGCGAATGCTATTCCAATCTGAACCAAACTTGCTAGGATTGATGATAGTCAATCCCTGAAGATGCCTGTATGAAAATATTCACTTTCAAAAACAGTGCCCCCTGTTGACGGCAGACAATATGACGTCTGGTATTTCGCTACAACAACAAACTCTTATAACTTTGCGATGGAAGGTCAGATCTTAACCAAACTCGTGACGATCGATGATGGGATCTTGCTGAAGATGCTTGTGCAAAAACTGTACATTTTGAAAACAGCGCCTTCTGGTGGTAACATAAAATACAAGTTCACAATTTCCCTTATAACTTTAACAAATTTCATTGTATCATACTCAAAATGAATGAAAACATGTAAAACACATGGTAGATGATGCTTGCTGAATATGATAACAAATCGTTCAATGGTGTTGACATAAGAACACTGCACAGGATCCACTCTACTGAGTGGTTCGTCAGTGCAGTAACCTTTGTTCGCCACATGATGGAGGCATTTGCCTACAAATCTATCAAATCTAACATTTACAGTTTCTCATGCTGCTCTAATTGGGATTGTTGTATCCACTTGAAACTTGATACATGAGACCTCAGACCCGTCCGGAACATGTCTGTAAAGCAGTAATGCCAAAGTCAAATACACGGGGGGCCAAAATAAAAAAAATGGTACAGGTGGAGGGTTAAATATTTATTAAAACTTGCAATTACTGCACATATTGAACCAATACCAATACAAAAGCCTATATTGCTCTCAATCATTAAATAAATTTAAATTAAATTAAATTAAATTAAATTAAATTAAGCAAAATATAAATAAAATCAGTTGCAATATTTTCTTAAGGCTCTTTCAGTAACAAATTGAAAACATTTTTCCATCTTCTTTTTAACAGGTAAACAGCAAAATGTTATTTTCCTTCAAAGCTCAATGGCAAGATACATGCAAAAATGAAACAGCATGTTACAAAACAAATCAGTGTGCTGCTCTGATCCTCACCAATGTTTGTCTTTTATAATAAAATTAGAAGTTAATGCAAACTTGAAAAGTGCAAAACAGTTGCAAGTTTCATAGTGCCTTCTTAAGTTATATTCTTTCATAACGACACACTGTCTCCACACACAAGACACACAGGCTTTCCTTTTACTTCGGTGAACATTATTCTGCCTCCCACCTGTCTTGAAAACCCTGTTTTCACCGTCTACTTTTCTATTTGTCTATTTGGGGGAGAGGGAGATGAAAAATGACAGCAATGTTTAGTCCTCCACTGTGACTGTGATGCTGTTCATGAATGATGACACGGGATCGCACTCGCAGTGCATCTTGGGATTTGTAGTATTATGGTGCTGAGGGCACATAATAGTGCAAGCCGGTTTTAATAGTAATTCAAAATCATCCCGCGGGCAGACATAACTCATTCACGGGCCTTGATTCTGACATATGTGCTGTAAAGGATAACCTCCCTACAGGAAGTAGAACTCCCGAAACAGGAAGTCAAGTCTAACATTTTCCAATCTTCACAAAACTTGATATGTGAGTCAAAGGAACGTCCCTGAACACGTTTACGGACACACCTTTCACCAAACAGGAAGTCAGCCATTTTAAACAGGAAGTGCCATCTAACTTAGCACATGGACGCTGAAAATAGTCTAAGCTGAAAATTACTACTGCCGCAAGCGGTGAATGAACGGAAGATGAGCTAGACGCCTCGCACGGCGAGGTGGGCGCAGGGAGCCCCGCGAGCCGTCAAGCTCGAACCCGTTGATTACCGCTTGCGGTACTAGTTTATTATTATTCCTCCAAATGAATCGCGTTTTTGAGGCCTTTCCCATGCCCCAAAACTCACCAAATTTTGCAACCCCATCAGACCTGGTGTAAAATTACGTATATCAATGTTTCAAGGAATGTGCGTCAAAAAATGGAAGAGGGCGGGGCTAAAAACTGACGCAAAAAACTTCTATTAGGTCATCTGCTCTCTGGTTTAACGTACATGAACGAAACTTGGCACACATGTTCATGAGGTGGGGACGGTCAAAAAAGTCGATGACAACTTCCCTGTGAATCCTACAGGAAGGACGCCATCTTGGATTGCACGCCAAAACAGAGGCGATTTTGGCCATTTCGCACCATCGGTATTTGAACGAACTTGTCCCAGAGCTTACATGGAATCACGTTCAAACTTGGTGAGGTCACTGTGGACAAGTTGAGGATCTAAAGTTCCTGAAAACTTTTTAATAAGTATCATGGCGTACGAGAAAGGGGGCGTCAAAGTTGGTGAAAATTTAAGATTTTCGCCACACGCAACAAAACTCTTATAACTTTGCGATAGAAGGTCCGATCTTAACCAAACTTGTGGCGATTGATGATGGGCCCTTGCTGAAGAGGCCTATGCAAAAACTGTCAAGTTTGTAAACATCG
>NW_025321178.1:0-40216 GCF_019176455.1 Solea senegalensis | reverse complement strand
TGTGCAGTAGAACCACAAACATATACAGTAAATGTACAAACATGTACAGTAAAAGTACAGATATGTGCAGTAAAAGTACAAATATGTGCACCGAACAACAAATATGTGCAGTAAAGTACAGACTATGTGCAGTAAAAGTACAAACATGTGCACTTTCGAACAATAAATATGTGCAAAATTACCACAGATATGTGCAGTAAAAGTACAAACATGTGTAGTAAAAGTACAAACATATGCAGTAGAACCACAAACATGTGCAGTAAAGTACGAAGCATGTACATTCAAAGGCCTAAAATATGTGCAGTAGAACCACAAACATATGCAGTAAATGTACAAACATGTGCAGTAAAAGTACAAACATGTGCAGTAAAAGTACAAACATGTGCATTCAAAGTACAAATATGTGCAGTAGAACCACAAACATATGCAGTAAATGTACAAACCTATGCAGTAGAACCACAAACATGTGCAGTAAAAGTACAAACATGTACATTCAAAGTACAAATATGTGCAGTAGAACCACAAACATATGCAGTAAATGTACAAACATGTGCAGTAAAAGTACAGATATGTGCAGTAAAAGTACAAATATGTGCACTCGAACAACAAATATGTGCAGTAAAAGTACAGATATGTGCAGTAAAAGTACAAACATGTGCACTCGAACAATAAATATGTGCAGCAAAAGTACAGATATGTGCAGTAAAAGTACAAACATGTGCAGTAAAAGTACAAACATGTGCATTCAAAGTACAAATATGTGCAGTAGAACCACAAACATATGCAGTAAATGTACAAACATGTGCAGTAAAAGTACAAACATGTGCATTCAAAGTACAAATATGCAGTAGCATATGCAGTAAATGTACAAACATGTGCAGTAAAAGTACAAATATGTGCAGTAGAACCACAAACATATGCAGTAAATGTACAAACATGTGCAGTAAAAGTACAAATATGTGCAGTAGAACCACAAACATATGCAGTAAATTCAATTTTTTTTATTTGTATAGCGCCAAATCATAACATACATTATCTCAAGGCACTGTACATAGATAACATCAAAGAGAGCAGAGAACCCCAACAGTTCACACAATGAGCAAGCACTAGGCATCAGTGGAGAGAAAAAAACTCCCTCTTAACAGGAAGAAATCTCTGACAGAACCAGGCTCAGAGATGTGCGGTCATCTGCCTCAACCGGTTGGGGTGAAAGGAAAAATGGGGGACAGTGGAGAGGTGGAGGACAGAAAATGGGGGGAGAGAAAGGACAAGAGGGAGATGAGGGAGAGACAGAAGAGAGAGAGGGAGACCAGCAGCAGATATACAACAACTGCATCAGGTTACAAATTTATACAGTTACTGATATCGACTTTTTAATTACAAAATAATAATAATGGTGACGATGAGCGTAGCCTCGGAAACTGGATCTTGATCCTGCAACCTGCATGATGAGAATACAGAGAGAGAGAGAGGGAAGGAAGGAAAGACACAAACTAGGGAGAGAAAGAGACAATGTTAATGAAAAGTCATAATCATATCCTGAGTGTGAGAGAGTGAATGTGCGTGTACCACAGGAAAATCCCCCAGCAGTTTAGTTCTATAGCAGCATTACTAAGAGATGGTCCAGGTTTCCCTGAACCAGCTCTAACTATAAGCTTTATCAAAAAGGAAAATTTTAAGTTTAACTTTAAATACAGAGAGAGGCTCCGCCTCCCGAACTATCATTGGGAGCTGGTTCCACAGGAGAGGAGCCTGGTAGCTAAAGGCTCTGCCTCCCATTCTACTCTTACAGACTCTGGGAACCACAAGTAAACCTGTATTTTGTGACCTAAGTGGTCTATTAGGGTGATAGGGTAAGACTAGGTCTTTCAGGTATGAAGGGGCCTGACCATTAAGTGCTTTGTACGTGAGGAGGAGGATTTTAAATTTAATTCTAAACTGTACGGGGAGCCAGTGTAGAGAAGCTAACACTGGAGTTATATGGTCTCGCTTTCTAGTTCCTGTCAGAACTCGTGCTGCAGCATTTTGAATTAACTGAAGGGTTCTAACAGACTTGTTAGAACATCCTGCTAATAAGGAGTTACAGTAATCTAATCTAGATGTAACAAAAGCATGAACTAGTTTTTTAGTATCCTGTAAAGACAGAATGTTTCTAATTTTCATAATGTTCCGCAGGTGGAAGAAGGCTGTTCTGGAAATTAGTTTTATGTGTGAATCAAAAGACATTTCCTGGTCAAAAGTAACTCCAAGGTTCCTCACAGTGGAACTGGAAGCCAGGGTGATGTCATCTAAAGTGACAATGTGGGCAGAAAGTTTTTCTCTGAGGTGTTTAGGGCCGAGTATAATGACCTCAGTTTTTTCTGAGTTTAAAAGTAGAAAGTTACAGGTCATCCAGGACTTAATGTCTCTGAGACATTCCTGGAGTTGAACAACCTGATTTATTTCATCCGGCCTCATCGATAGATATAGCTGTGTGTCATCTGCATAACAATGAAAGTGTATGTTATGCTTTCTAATAATGTTCCCTAGAGGAAGCATATATAAGGTAAAAAGTATAGGCCCAAGCACTGAGCCTTGTGGAACTCCACAATTAACTTCTGTTTGTAGTGAGGCTTTATCATTAACGTGAACAAACTGGAATCTATCAGATAAGTATGATTTAAACCAGCAGAGGGCAGCACCTGTGATACCAAGAGTCTGCTCCAATCTCTGCAGTAGAATATCATGATCAATGGTGTCAAATGCAGCACTAAGATCTAACAGGACAAGTAAAGAAACTAGACCATTATCTGACGCCAAGAGAAGATCATTACTAACTTTAACTAGTGCTGTTTCTGTGCTATGGTTTAATCTAAAACCTGACTGAAAATCTTCAAACAGGCCATTAATGCGCAGATATTCACATAATTGATTAGCAACTGCCTTTTCTAAGATTTTAGAGACAAAGGGAGGATTAGATATAGGTCTGTAATTAGCTAAAATATCTGGGTCAAGGGTCGCTTTTTTTAGAAGGGGTTTAATAACTGCTACTTTAAACGTTTGGGGCACATATCCAGTTAATAAGGATAGATTAATTTGGGTTAATATAGAGTTGTTAATTAAAGGAAACACATCTTTAAACAGTTTGGTGGGGATAGGATCTAACTGACAGGTTGATGGCTTAGATGATGAAACTAATGATGTTAACTCAGGGAGATCTATAGTGGAGAAACTGTCTAACTGTGCACCTGGTGCTTCTAAAGCTCTTGTGCTAGAAGATGAGTCAGTCCCAATATGAGGGAGGAAATGATCCATTTTTTCTCTAATTGATGTTATTTTATTCACAAAAAAGTTCATGAAGTCATCACTGCTCATTGTTAAAGGAATAGATGGTTCAGTGGAGCTGTGGCTCTGTGTCAGCCTGGCTACAGTGCTGAAAAGAAATCTATGATTATTCTTATTTTCTTCAATTAGAGAAGAATAATAGGCAACTCTAGCTTTGTGTAGGGCTTTTTTGTAAGCTACAAAACCATCTTTCCAGGCTATATGAAGTTCCTCTAGGTTACTGGAACGCCATTTTCTTTCTAATCTACGTAACTTCTGTTTAAGAGCACGAGTATTGGAGTTAAACCATGGTGCTCGTCTCATCTGATTCACCACTTTCTTTTTCAGAGGGGCAACACGATCTAATGTAGTACGCAGTGAGGCTGCTGTACTATCAACAAGGTTATCTATGAGGGCGGGAGTAAAATCACAAAAGGTACCTTCAGATGTACTGACATATGGCACCGAGTTAAATAAAGGTTGCACTGTCTCTTTGAATGTATTCATATTATTATCAGACAGTATTTCTTATTTATGTTATTGTAGTTCATTATTGAACAGTTAAATGTGAGTAAATAATGATCAGTAAGGAGAGGGTTTTGAGGAACTATGTTTAAATTATCAATATCAATACCATAAGTTAAAACAAGGTCGAGGGTGTGATTAAGGCAATGAGTTGGTTTATTAACGTGTTGAATAAAACCTATTGATTCCAACAGTGAGTTAAATGCGCAGCTAAGACTATCACGGTCAACATCTACATGGATGTTGAAATCCCCTACAATTATGATTTGATCTGTTTTAAGCACCAACTCAGATAAGAACTCAGAGAACTCTGATAGGAACTCTGAATAAGGTGCAG
The DNA here is from genome assembly GCF_019176455.1 of Solea senegalensis. Taxonomy (NCBI): domain Eukaryota; kingdom Metazoa; phylum Chordata; class Actinopteri; order Pleuronectiformes; family Soleidae; genus Solea; species Solea senegalensis. The sequence goes on along the minus strand of NW_025321178.1, from coordinate 36,051 downwards.
GTGGACGATAAACTGTGACTATCATAATTGGTTTCTGTGATTTACAACTAGGATGAGATAGATTAAGAATAAGGCTTTCGAACGATGAATATCCTGGTTTGGGCTTGGGATTGATTAATAATCTAGTATTAAAAATGGCTGCTACTCCTCCTCCTCGGCCTGAGCTTCTAGGAATATGGGTATTAGCATGAGTGGGTGGAGTTGACTCATTTAAACTAACGTAATCTTCATCATGTAACCAAGGTTCAGTTATGCAGAATAAATCAATACAATTGTCAGAGATAAGATCATTTATTAAAACAGATTTTGAGGAGAGAGACCTTATATTTAATAGTCCACATTTGAAAGTGGTATTATTTGACTCTATTTTATTGTTGGTATTAATCTTTATTAAGTTAGAATGTCTAACTCCTCTTCTGTTTGTTATTGGTTTATTTACTTTATTTACTTTAGTTTTTACTTTAGTAGGTCGAGGGACAGACACAGTCTCTATGGGGTTTTTAATAGGTGACGGCTCGAAAAGAAGCACAGAGAAGCATGAAAGACTGCAACTCTGTGTCCTGGTCTCAACTCTGGATTGTCATGGGTTTCTAATAAAATGCCCTAAGCTGCTAGATAAGAGAGCTGCTCCATCCAAAGTGGGATGGACGCTGTCTCTCCTCATGAGACCAGGTTTCCCCCAGAAGTTTTGCCAGTTATCTAAAAACCCAATGTTGTTTTCTGGACACCACCTCGACAGCCAGCGATTGAATGACGACATGCGGCTATACATGTCATCACTGGTTACATTGGGCAAAGGACCAGAGAAGATTACGTTGTCAGACATAGATTGTGCGTACCTACACACAGACTTAACATTAACTTTAGTGACCTCCGATTGGCGTAATCGGGTGTCATTACTGCCGACGTGAATAATAACTTTACTGAATTTACGATTATCTGTAGCCAGCAGTTTCAGATAAGACTCTATGTCGCCCGCTCTGGCCCCGGGAAAACACCTGACTGTGGTTGCTGGCGTCGCTATTTTCACGTTCCTCAGGATGGAGTCACCAATTACCAGAGTTGGTTTCTCAGTCTGTGTGGTGCTGAGAGGGGAAAACTTGTTTGAGGTGTGAACAGGTTGGTGGTGGACAGGACTCTTAGGCTTAACACTACGCCTCTTACTGCGGACAGTCACCCAGCTGCCCTGTTTGTCTCCCGGCTGCACGGGAGCTGCTGGGGGAGCTAATGCTATGTGGTCCACACCGACTAGAGGGGACTGGCTAACTGATTTAGCTTCTATGGTGCGGAGCCGAGTTTCTACTTCACTAAGCCTTGCCTCCACCCTAGCCAGCAAGCTACATTTTTTACAAGTACTTTTATCACTAAAGGAGGCAGAGGAGTAACTAAACATGTGGCACACAACACAGGACAGAGCAGGAGAAGGAGAGGGAGAGAGAGAAGCCATCGCTGCTAAGCTAACTTTACGCTAGAAAGTTGAGAGGGGTCTAGCTGCAGACCTGCACTGTCAGGACCCTTCGTTGCAGACCTGCACTGTGAGGACTGGAAGTTGATTCGAAGTCTTTCAAAATAAAGGCTACCATACCGGAAGCATTTATTCAAAATAAAAGCTAGCATACTTGAAGCACGTATTTTTCGCTCCCCATGTGAAGTGTGAAGACGACGAGGTGGGTAACAGTCAAGTGACAACTACTTTGCGTCATACGAAGAAACAGAAACAGTATTTATTCACTAGAACGTTATGTTGCACACTATATATTGTCCTGTAAAGTTATATTAATTTGAAAGAATCGGGTTTTGGACTTTTGGGTAGTTTTTAGCGTTGTTATCGTATGATAGTGCTCACTTAAATGTGCCATTTTCCTACTCAAAGACCAAGAAAACTGAATTATATCATATCATTTTTATATTTTTTGTTTTACTTATTACGACATTATTTGTCTCTTAGAGATGCATATTTCGATCTTAACTACCGGCACCCAAACTGAGGAGGCTGCACAGGAAATGTGAAAGCTGTTTGACACAATGGATCCGAATGAGGAAGAGAAAGAATTAATTCTTGAGCCTTTTAAATTTATTTTTTACCAGATTGAAGATATGTGGCTCTTCTGTGAAGAGATTATGGACAAACGAGGGTACTTGGCGTACTCTGATTACAAAGAGTAGAAAGAAAAAAAAAAAAAGTTAAAATTGTGGAAAAAGTTGTTGTTGTTGTTGTTAAAACACTAATAATTAAAATCATTAAAAAAAACTGCTTAGAAGATATTGGTTATCTGGGTCATGTAACTAGGGATTCAGTAATTCACTTTGAATACACAAAGTTAAGTTCATTTAAAATCATCAACCCTCACACCCTCCATGTGGTCCAATAGCACAAGGTAAGAACGTAGCACAAACAATATTAAGCAATTATTAAATGAATTATGAGGTGTTATAATTGCAAACAAACATAAGATATGCCTATATAAAAAAAACAAGTAAATCAATATGTAAATGGATCCAGCAGTGCAGGGGGCATTTTCAATGATAAATAATGGTATAGAAGCAAAGAACAGTCAGCAATAGGTTGGAGTGTAGATGCATTATGCCATCACACATTAAGGTGTATTTACAGAGATGTATTGTTTCAATATGAATTTGTAGTGCAGACTAAACTAACAGCTGTCCTTTTTGTGAATTATATTAAATTAAAATATTGCATGTTTTGAGTAGGCTAATAATGTTTATAGGGGATCATAACAATAGCTGTACATCTAGTTTGCACTGATTATCTGTAGTATAACCCTAGAAGTGGTCATAACATTTTGTATTTTCTTCTTTTTTGTATATATATATATACATATATATATATATATATATATATTGTTCGTTTTTTATCTTGACATTTTCCTGAGTTTTTTTACCTTATACAGTTGAACTGGAAAGATATACAGGTTTTTTTTTAAATCTCTTTCATTAAACACATGGATACACATAAACATATTTACATTGTAAACATAAAATAAAGATCCAAGAAACATTGGGAACGAAAAATACGTGCTTCCGGTATGGTCGCTTTTATTTTGAAAGGCTTCGAATCAACTTCCGGTCCTGACAGTGCAGGAGACCTCACAGTGCAGGTCTGCAACGAAGGGTCCTGACAGTGCAGGTCTGCAGATAGACTGTCTTGAGAAAGTTAGCTAGAAAGAAACACCGTATGTGATCTACGTAAACGATAGAGTTTACGCAAAAGTAGCGGGTGAAAGTATTAGTCTTAGTACTAGTATTAGTAATAAAACGAGTGTTTGTTCAGTGAAACGATAGTTCCAGTAGATATAAAACTGCAGAGAGCGCAGGAGACACACAGCGGAACACCAGTGGAAGCACAGGAAGTGACACAATACGTTACCGCCCCACACACCACAAATGTGTGCAGTAAAAGTACAAACATGTGCAGTAAAAGTACAAACGTGCAGCAGAACCACAAATGTGTGCAGTAAAAGTACAAACATGTGCTGTAGAACCACAAATGTGTGCAGTAAAAGTACAAACATGTTTGTAAATGTACAAACATGTGCAGTAAAAGTACAAACATGTGCAGTAGAACCACAAACATGTGCAGTAAAAGTACAAACATGTGCAGTAAAAGTACAAACATGTGCAGCAGAACCACAAATGTGTGCAGTAAAAGTACAAACATGTGCTGTAGAACCACAAATGTGTGCAGTAAAAGTACAAACATGTGCATTAGAACCACAAACATGTGCAGTAAAAGTACAAACATGTGCAGTAAAATTACAAACGTGTGGAGTAAAAGTACAAACATGTGCAGTAGAACCACAAATGTGTGCAGTAAAAGTACAAACATGTGCAGTAAAAGTACAAACGTGTGAAGTAAAAGTACAAACATGTGCAGTAAAAGTACAAACATGTGCAGTAGAACCACAAACATGTGCAGTAAAAGTACAAACATGTGCAGTAGAACAACAAACATGTGCATTAAAAGTACAAACGTGCGGTAGAACCACAAGCTTGTTCAGTAAAAGTACAAACATGTGCAGTAGAACAACAATCATGTGCAGTAAATGTACACTCATGTGCAGTAAATGTACAAACATGTGCAGAAGAACCACAAACATGTGTGCAGTAAACATGTTCAGTAAAAGTACAAACATGTGCAGTAGAACCACAAACATGTTCAGTAAAAGTACAAACATGTGCAAGTACAAACATGTTCAGTAAAAGTAAAAACATGTGCAGTAAAAGTACAAACATGTTCAGTAAAAGTACAAACATGTGCAGTAAAAGTACAAACATATGCAGTAAAAGTACAAACATTTGTAGTAAAACAACAAACATGTGCATTAAAAGTACAAACATGTGCAGTAGAACAACAAACATTTGCAGTAAAAGTACAAACATGTGCAGTAGAACGTGTGCATTTCTTTAATATGTGAAAATGTTCATGCTATTGAACTCCTCATGTTCGTCCTCCTCCTGCTCCTCCTCCTCCTGCTTCTCTTCCTCCTGCTGCTGCTCCTCTTCTTCCTCCTGCTCCTCCTGCTCCTCCTCCTCCTCTCAGATGCCCTCCCGCTGCAGGACAGTGTTGAACATCGTGGTGACCACCCTCTTTGCTGCAGTGGTCCTCTTCACCGTCCTGCTGGCCTACGTCACAGGTGACTGTTTCATTCACAGAGATGAAGGTTTGACCTCCTCATCCTCACTGTGTGTGTGTGTGTGTGTGTTCACAAAGGTTACCAGTTCATCCACACGGAGCAGCACCACCTTTCCTTCGGCCTGTACGGTGCCTTCCTCTCGCTCCACCTCTTTCTTCAGAGCCTCTTCGCCTTCCTGGAGCACCGGCGGATGCGGAGTCCGGCTCGACCTCAGCACCTCCGCCGCTCTGTGGCGCTCTGCATCGCCGCCTACCAGGAGGACCCGGATTACCTGAGGAAGTGCCTGCGCAGCGTCCGGCGAATCTCCTTCCCTGGCCTGAAGGTGGTGCTGGTGGTGGACGGGAACCGGCCCGAGGACCGTTACATGATGGACATTTTCCAGGAGGTGATGGGTGGTGCCGACCAGGCTGGCAGTCTGGTGTGGAAGGGAAATTACCACAGTGATGGAAGCGTCAGAGGTGGAGTTGGAGGCGGAGGGAGGAGCATGGTGCACATGGAGGAGGCGGCACGAGTGGCTCGGCTGGTCAGAGGTCGACGGTACTCCTGTGTCATGCAGGAGTGGGGCGGGAAACGAGAGGTGATGTACACGGCCTTTAAAGCTTTGGGAGACAGCGTGGACTATGTTCAGGTGAGAGAGATCAGGATTAATACTTTTCACAATGTCGTCATTTAGGCAACTGTCTCGTTTAAGAGTCTGTGCTACAAGTTCTGAACCATTCTGTCAACAAATAATTTGCCTTCATCCAAAACAAGAGTTTCACATGTCCCTTGTTTGTGTTAGTGTTGCGTGGAAAACCACGTCACCACAGCTGTGACGGTAAAATCACTGATTCTCTCTCTGGGCTTTGGTGTTGGAGAGTGAGCGGTGAATTCATGAATGAGTTCTTAGCTTCTTAACATTCCAAAGGCATGGACCTGCATCACAAAGTCAACTTGTTCTTCAAGGCCAGCTGGTGCTGTCACTGTGGGTCAAAGGTCATGTCCACAGAGCTGACCTCAGGGTTGCTAAGCAGATTTAATGAAGCAACTGGGATCACTGTGTGTGTGTGTGTTTGTGTGTGTGTGTGTGTGTGTGTGTGTGTGTGAGTTGTCTCCAGGTGTGTGACTCAGACACAGTTCTGGATCCAGCCTGTACCATTGAGATGCTAAAGATCCTGGAGGACGACGCCATGGTGGGAGGAGTCGGTGGAGACGTACAGGTAAAAAAATGTTAACACAGAATGTTTTCCTCTTCTCCTTCAGATGATGACTGACTGACTACTTATAATTCCAAAATCTTCTTATAATTCCAAAATCTATTAATAATCCCCAAATATACTTATAATGCAAAAATCTACTTATAATGCAAAAATCTACTTATAATTCCAAGACCTACTTATAATTCCAAAATCTACACATAATCACAAAATTTACTTAAAATTCCAAAATCAATTTTAATTCCAAAATCTACTTATGATTCCTTATTCTACTTTTAATTCCAAAATCTACTTATGATTCCAAAATCTGCTTTTAATTCCAAAATCTACTTATAATTCCAAAATCTACACATAATCACAAAATCTACTTAAAATTCCAAAATCTACACATAATTCCAAAATCTATTTATAATTCCAAAATCTATTGATATTCCCAAAATCTATTTATAATTCCAAAATCTATTGATATTCCCAAAATCTATTAATAATTTCAAAATCTACTTAAAAATTCAAAATCTATTTACTATCCCAAAATCTACTTATTATCCTATTTATAATCCCCAAATCTATTTATAATTCCAAAATCTATTTATATTCCTAAAATCTATTAATAATTTCAAAATCTACTTAAAAATTCAAAATCTATTTACAATACCAAAATCTACTTATTCTCCCAAAATCTACTTATAATTCCAAGATCTTCCAAAGTCTATTTATAATTCCAAAATCTACTTATAATTCCAAAACCTATTTGTAATTCCAAAATCTATTTATAATCCCAAGATATATTTATAATTGCAAAACCTATTTGTTATTCCAAAATCTATTTATAATCCCAAGATATATTTATAATTCCAAAATCTATTTATAATTCCAAAATCTACATATAATCACAAAATCTACTTAAAATTCCAAAATCTACTTAAAATTCCAAAATCAATTTTAATTCCAAAATCTACTTATGATTCCTTAATCTACTTTTAATTCAAAAATCTACTAATGATTCCAAAATCTGCTTTTAATTCCAAAATCTACTTCTAGTTCCAAAATCTATTTATAATCCAAAAATATACTTAAAATTCCAAAATGTACTTAAAATTCCAAAATCTTTTTATGATCTACGCATAATTCCAAAATCTACTTCTAATTCCAAAATCTACTTATAATCCCCAAATCTATTTATAATTCCAAAATCTATTTATAATTCCAAAATCTACTTATAATTCCAAAATCTATTTATAATCCCAAAATCTATTTATAATCCCAAAATCTACTTATATTCACAAAATCTACTTAAAATTCCAAAATCTACTTAAAATTCCAAAATCCTTATAATTCCAAACTCTACACATAAATCCAAAATCTTCACATAATTCCAAAATCTATTTATAATACCAAAATCTACACATAATTCCAAAATCTACACATAATCACAAAATCTACTTAAAAATTCAAAATCTATTTGCAATCCCAAAATCTACTTATAATTCCACGATCTTCAAAAATAAATATATAATTCAAAAATCTGCTTATAATTCCAAAACCTATTAGTAATTCCAAAATCTATTTATAATCCCAATATCTATTTATAATTCCAAAACCTATTTGTAATTCCAAAATCTATTTATAATCCCAAGATATATTTATAATTCCAAAATCTACTTATAATTCCAAAATCTACACATAATCTACTTAAAATTCCAAAATCAATTTTAATTCCAAAATCTACTTATGATTCCTTAATCTACTTTTAATTCCAAAATCTACTTATGATTCCAAAATCTGCTTTTAATTCCAAAATCTACTTATGATTCCAAAATCTGCTTTTAATTCCAAAATCTACTTCTAATCCCAAAATCTACTTAAAATTCCAAAATCTACTTAAAATTCCAAAATCTTTTTATGATCTATGTATAATTCCAAAATCTACTTATAATTCAAAATCTACACATAATCACAAAATACACATAATCACAAAATCTACTTAAAATTCCAAAATCCTCTTATAATTCCAAAATCTACACATAATTCCAAAATCTACACATAATTCCAAAATCTACACATAATCACAAAATCTACTTAAAATTCCAAAATCCTCTTATAATTCCAAAATCCTCTTATAATTCCAAAATCTACTTAAAATTCCAAAATCTATTTGTAATTCCAAAATGTACTTATAATCCCAAAATCTATTTATAATTCCAAAATCTACTTTTAATTCCAAAATATATTTGTAATTCCAAAATCTATTTATCATCCCAAGATCTATTTATAATTCCAAAATCTACTTTTAATTCCAAGATCTATTTCTAATTCCAAAATCTATTTATAGTCCCAAAATCTACTTATAATTCCTAAATCTACTTATAATTCCAAAATCTACTTTTAATTCCAAGATCTATTTATAATTCCAAAATCTACTTATAATTCCAAAATCTATTTGTAATTCCAAAATCTATTTATAATCCCAAGATATATTTATAATTCCAAAACCTATTTGTAATTCCAAAATCTATTTATAATCCCAAGATATATATATAATTCCAAAATCTACTTATAATTCCAAAATCTACACATAATCACAAAATCTACTTAAAATTCCAAAATCTACTTAAAATTCCAAAATCTACTTAAAATTCCAAAATCTATTCATAATTCCAAAATCTACATATATTCACAAAATCTACTTAAAATTCCAAAATCCTCTTATAATTCCAAAATCTTTTTATGATCCCAAAATCTACGTATTATTCCAAAATCTACTTATAATGCAAAAATCTATTTATAACCCCAAAACCTACTTATAATTCCAAAATCTACACATATTCACAAAATCTACTTAAAATTCCAAAAGCCTCTTATAATTCCAAAATCTACACATAATTCCAAAATCTTCACATAATTGCAAAATCTATTTATAATTCCAAAATCTACACACAATCACAAAATCTACTTAAAATTCCAAAATCTACTTAAAATTCCAAAATCCTCTTATAATTCCAAAATCTACACATAATTCCAAAATCTATTTATAATTCCAAAATCTACTTATAATTCCAAAATCTACTTATAATCCCCAAATCTATTTATAATTCCAAAATCTATTTATAATACCAAAATCTATTAATAATTCCAAAATCTACATAATCACAATCACCTACCAAAAATTCAAAATCTATTTGTAATCCCAAAATCTAGTTATTATCCCAAAATCTAGTTATTATCCCAAAATCTACTTATAATTCCAAAATCTCACATGATAATCACCAAATATTCTTATAATGCCAAAAATCTAGTTATAATTCAAAATCTAGATTATAATTCCAAAATCTATTTATAATCCCAAAATATAATCCCTTATAATCCCAAAATCTACTTATAATTCCAAAATCTATTTATAATTCCAAAATCTACACACAATCACAAAATCTACTTAAAATTCCAAAATCCTCTTATAATTCCAAAATCTACACATAATTCCAAAATCTATTTATAATTCCAAAATCTACTTATAATCCACAAATCTATTTATATTTCCAAAATCTATTTATAATACCAAAATCTATTAATAATTCCAAAATCTACACATAATCACAAAATCTACTTAAAAATTCAAAATCTATTTGCAATCCCAAAATCTACTTATAATTCCACGATCTTCCAAAATCTATTTATAATTCCAAAATCTACTTATAATTCCAAAACCTATTTGTAATTCCAAAACCTATTTGTAATTCCAAAATCTATTTATAATCCCAATATTTATTTATAATTCCAAAATCTACTTATAATTCCAAAATCTACACATAATCACAAAATCTACTTAAAATTCCAAAATCTACTTATAATTCCAAAATCTACTTATGATTCCAAAATCTGCTTTTAATCCATATAATTCCAAGATCTATTTATAATTCCAAAATCTACTTATAATTCCAAAATCTACACATAATCTACATAAAATTCCAAAATCTATTTATAATCCCAAAATCTACTTAAAATTCCAAAATCTACACATAATCACAAAATCTACTTAAAATTCCAAAATCTATTTATAATTCAAATATCCTCTTATAATTACAAAATCTACTTATAATTCCAAAATCTACTTATAATTCCAAAATCATTATAATCACCAAATATTCTTATAATGCCAAAATCTAGTTATAATTCCAAAATCTAGTTATAATTCCAAAATCTATTTATAATCCCAAAATGTGCTCATAATCCCAAAATATAATTATAATCCCAAAATCTACTTAGAATTCCAAAATCTATTTGTAATTCCAAAATCTACTTATAATCCCAAAATCTATTTCTAATTCCAAATTCTTTTTATAATCCCAAAATCTACTTATAATTCCTAAATCTACTTATAATTCCAAGATCTATTTATAATTCCAAAATATACTTATAATTCCAAAATATACTTATAATTCCAAAATCTATTTATAATCCCAAAATCTACTTATAATTCCAAAATCTACTTTTAATTCCAAAATCTACTTATAATTCCAAAATCTACTTTTAATTCCAAGAACTACTTATATTCATTTGATCATCTGTCAAATGTGTTTTCACAGAGGAGTGTTGTGGAGACAGTGTCAGACAGAAAACTGTGTAACAATGATAACCATGAACAATGTTTCCACTTGTGATTGAAATCTTCTGCTCCTCCAGATCCTCAACAAGTACGACTCGTGGATCTCCTTCCTCAGCAGTGTGCGATACTGGATGGCCTTCAACGTGGAGCGTGCCTGCCAGTCGTACTTTGGCTGCGTCCAGTGCATCAGCGGCCCTTTGGGCATGTACAGGAACTCCCTGCTCCAGCGCTTCCTGGAGGCCTGGTACCACCAGACCTTCCTCGGCTCCAAGTGCAGCTTCGGCGATGACCGCCACCTCACCAACCGGGTGCTCAGCTTCGGCTACAAAACCAAGTTCACGGCGCGGTCGCAGTGCCAGACGGAGACGCCGACGCAGTACCTGCGCTGGCTCAACCAGCAGACTCGCTGGAGCAAGTCATACTTCCGCGAGTGGCTCTACAACGCTCTGTGGTTCCACAAGCACAGCCTCTGGATGACCTACGAGTCTGTGGTCACCGGGTTCTTCCCCTTCTTCCTGGTCGCCACCGTCATCCATCTCTTCTACCGTGGGAGGCTGTGGAACATTCTGCTCTTCCTATTGACGGTGCAGCTGGTGGGGATGGTGAAGGCCACCTACGCCTGCTTCCTGCGCGGCAGCCTGGTCATGATCTTCATGTCCCTCTACTCCCTCGTCTACATGTCCAGTTTGCTGCCCGCCAAAATCTTCGCCCTGCTCACCATCAACAAGGCCGGATGGGGAACTTCGGGCCGCAGAAAGATCGTGGTCAACTTCATCGGCGCCGTGCCCGTCACGCTGTGGACTCTGGTGCTGCTCGGGGGTGTGGCCTACACCGTCTACTGTGAAACACAAGAGCCTTTCAGCGAGACCGAGAAAGCTTTGCTGATAACAGGGACGATCCTCTACGCCTGCTACTGGCTGGTTCTGCTGTTGCTCTACCTCGCCATCGTGGCCAAGCGCTGCAACAAGCGGGAGGAGCAGTATCACCTGCCGTATGCTGAGGCGTAGACGCGCACATGAACCCAGAGACTGCGGGACACTTGCGCGAGGTAAACCAAAGGTCCTTGTCCACCGCATGCACTGCTGGAGGGAGGAGCCATGAACTGGAAAGCCACGCCTTCATCACTGGTGCTAAAATACAAACAAACCCTTGACATGACTGTAGCTCCGCCTCCTCTCACATCATTCTCTCTAAAGGTGCTGCCAACGCGGGGGTTTTACGTTTTTAAGGGGGCAGTGTGGTGCTTTCATGGATTTAAACAGACAAAATGAGGAGTTTCTTAAGCGAGGAGTTCATGCTAGCGTGTTTACGACTTCCTGGTCACAAAAGTTGGAGAAATTAAATCTGAATCTGTGTTTTTATTTTATTTTTTTCTTATACGAAACCTATTTTCTTTTTCTCCATGATTTTATAATCTTAACTGAATATGGAAAGTGTCGCAGCGCATGTGAGTCGTCACATTCTCGCAAGAAAACGAGCACTCGACGCAGAGGAAGTGAAGACAACGTCGACCTCCATTTTACAGTCACAGAGGTTTAAAGACTGACTTTACGTTGAAATTTATTCATTTTTCATTCAAATTCATTTTAAAGTTAGGAATTGATTATGTGCTGCGCTTGAATAATTATGGGATGCAAATAGAGCCGTGACAATTAGATAAGAAGATAATGATTATCTTCACGAATAATCGATGAGTAGTTTGGTCCAGAAAACGATGACGTTCTCAAACGTCTATGTTTTTGTCTACAAACACAAAATAATTCAGTTTTAATAATTTCTTTGCTTTTATAGAGCAAAGAAACAACAATTCACATTTAAGAAGCTGAAAATTGACAGAAAGTAGAAAATATTCACATTTAAGAAGCTGAAAATTGACAGAAATTAGAAAATATTCACATTTAAGAAGCTGAAAATTGACAGAAAAGAAAATATTCACATTTAGAAAATATTCACATTTAAGAAGCTGAAAAATGACAGAAAGTAGAAAATATTCACATTTAAGAAGCTGAAAAATGACAGAAAGTAGAAAATATTCACATTTAAGAAGCTGAAAAATCACTCAAAACAATATAGAATAGTTGTTGATCATTAAACAAATAATTATGTTTTTTTGAAACGTATTTCTCTTAAATGTAAACATTTTCCTGACGCTGTCCCAGGTTCCTCCCCCTCAAACGTCATGAACAGCACAATCCTCGACTTTTCCAGACAATCTAACATTCCTGAAGGCGACGTGTCCTTGGTGCTGTCGGAGTGTCATGTGACTGAGTTATTGTCGTACAAACGTCCGTGTTCTGGGGGTTTTCTCTGTATATGGTTCATTTTACATATTGTGAAGTTGCCAAATTACGTTTTTGTGAGAGTAAAGTTTGACTACTGGACTCTTTTCTCTTTAACGACATTTTTAAAACCAAAGAGGATTGATTTCATTAAAAGCGTTTTTATCTGCAGAGACGCTGTGAGTGAATCTGCTGCTCATTCATTCATAATTCACTCTTACTTTTTAATAAACCTGGAAAAGAACATTTGAGCCTCTGCACATCGACACTGTTCAATGTTTATTTTGAATAAATTCTGGGAAGTTACAAATCTTTACAAATATCATGTTTATTGACTTGCAGTACTATCACAGCCCACCAGATGGTCATGGTGCACACTTGAGTGGCTTCTGGAAAAGTTAGTGTTTGCGCCGCCATGGTTTTTCTGTCGCCCAATCAGCTGACTGTCCTCAGTGTCCTCCATTCTATGTTGTCTTTAGTTGTCGCCACACCGGTATGATGTCACATGACGCATCCATTTGGCCCCGCCCATGCCCCGCCTACCAAGTAAAGTGACAGTTCTCAGTGTAGACATGAGTCTGAACCCAGGACTCGACCAAACTGACGCATAACATGATGGAAACACGGTGCAGTAGCGTACACACACTCTCACACACACAGTCACACAGACACACACACACACTCTCACACAGATACAGACGCACTCACAGACACGTACACACTCACTCACACACTGGTGTGTGTCTTTGATCATTTGACTGAGTGTGTATGTGTCTTTGATCATGTGACTGTGTCTTTGATCATGTTACTGAGTGTGTGTGTTTGTGTCTTTGATAATGTGCCTGAGTATGTGTGTGTCTTTGATCATGTGACTGTGTGTGTGTGTGATCATGTGACTGAGTGTGTCTTTGATCATGTGACTGTGTGTGTGTGTGTGTGTCTTTGTTCATGTGACTGAATGTGTGTCTATGATCACGTGACTGTGTCTTTGATCATGTGTCTGTGTCTGCTGCTTCACTGTGAATGTTTCTCTTCATTATTACATTACATGTCACTTAGCAGACGCTTTTATCCAAAGTGACTTACAATAAGTGCATTTAAACATTTGGGTACAAACAAGAGCTACAAGTTAGTGCGTGCTTCAAGTAAGACAAACTATAAAGTGCTCGTCATAAGTGCGATGTATAAGCAAGTGCTTTGTTTTTTTGTCATCTTATTCAAGGTAGAATCCAAATAAATGTGTTTTTAGTTGGCGGCAGAAGATGTGGAGGCTTTCTGCTCCGGATGTCGATGGGGAGCTCGTTCCATCATTTACGAGCTAGGACAGTGAACAGTCTTGAGTTCTGTGAATGCCTCTGCGATTGATCAGGTTTTGATCATGTCCTGATGTAGGCTGGACCGGATCCGTTTGTAGCATGGAACACAAGCACTGGAGTCTTGAAGCGGATGCGAGCAGCTACAGGAAGCCAGCGTTCTGGATGAGCTGCAGAGGTCGTATGGCACACGCAGGGAGACCAGCCAGCCATGTTCTTCAAACATAAAGTCACGTTTTTAATCTTAATCTTTAAATGGAGCCCGTATAATCTGAAGACAATCAGTCGTGATTTTTTGTTTAATTCTCCCATGGAGCTCCTGATATTGACGGACGTGACGTCTCTTTACTTACACAGCAGAAGCCCCGCCCACCTTTACTGCGACAGAAAGATGCTTTTATTCTGTGCAAACTTTTATTGATGAACTTAAAGTAAATGTTTCCACTCAGGTCAAAGGTCAACAGTTTTAATCAACATAAAGGGGCAGTACAACAAGTCTGTGTGACCTCAGTGACCTTTGACCCCGACAGGTCTACACCTTCTTCGGGACGTTGGTGATGATGGGTTTGGGGCGGGTCTTAAAGATGAGCTTCCGTTTGACGAGTGCGGTCACGGTGTAAGACTTGGAGGTGGGGCCTCCCCGCTCCGTTTCCATGGAGATCTGCGCGTCGTCCTCTCCGGGGACGTTGCTGTCACGGGTGCTCTTGGTGAGGACAGCGAAGTGTTTCTCCAGTTTGACCTGCTTCCCGTACAGAATGTGATGTCCTACGATAAGCACTGGCACGCCCTGGTGGAGATAGGGGGAACAACAGGTCAGTGGAGGGAGGACACGCGTGCGCGCACGCACACACACGTTATTATTATTATCATCATCATTGTTATTATTATTATATTATCATCCTTATTATTTTGTTATTATTATTGTTATTATTATTATTATCATCATCATTACTAGTATTATTATTATTATTATTATCATTATAACTATCATCATTATTATTGTTATTATTACTATCAGCATTATTATTATTATTGTTGTTATTATTATTATGGGTCATTAAGGAGCAGAGCAGGGGGGTATTCCATCAAGCAGGCTTAAGGCAAAGCCAAGCTTAAATGGCCAATTCTGGCTAATATGAGTGAGAGTTCAGTTCCATCAAAGAGGGTGAGATTAGCCCCAACTCAGTAACCATGGAAACTATGACTCTGGCTAAGCCTCAACCATGGCTAAACCATAACTGTGGCTCAGGTTTCCGTTCCATCAATCTGAGCCTCAACCCTGTTCCACCAAGGTGGCTAAAGCGAATGCCAGCCAAGTAACCATGGTAACTTATGCTGCCAGGCAAACCTGGTGTGTAGCAGGCTAAAAGTGAAGCTTAGCACCATCTATGATCAAAGAATGTCCAATAGACAGAAACAGAGACACACAACTGTCATGGAATGATAAAATAATATGATAAACATAAAATATATAATAAAATGTATTCAAGAAATTATTTATACTCATAATTATATATTATCTATAAGTACATTAAAGAACATTATCACCAAAATAAAATATAATAAAAAATAAGACACAAATAAATACAAAATTAAACTAATTAGCAAAAAAATATAATAAAAGGAAATTTAAAGAGATCATCATTCTTTTGATGTAACAAGGGTTAGGGCCTCTGATTGATAGGAGACAGATGATTGATTTGCTGTCACCTGCATTTACTTACGTCTCCATTGAATTGCTTGATTTGCTAAAATGATTCTAGATAAATAACTTTTTTTTACAATCAATAGATCTGTCATATGATTATTTCCTATAGAATAACCAACATTGCATTTCTTCATGTAATAATCTACCATCAATTGTATGATAAATGTGATGAGTCATGTAAAATACTTTGATTAAATGTAGCCTATTATTATCAAAAATGTAGGCAAGGCCACTTTATATAGCACATTTTAGCACAAGGTGATTCAAAGTGCTTTACATAAAATAAAATGAAAATACAACAATTCAAGATATAGCATCTGGGACAAAATACAGCATGTAAAAATGACAATCAATCAATTCTATACAATTGGCCATGCAGGAAATAAATGAAAGCTATCCCATCGATTTGCATAACATTCATTACATTACATTACATTACATGTCATTTAGCAGACGCTTTTATCCAAAGCGACTTACAAAAGTGCATTTAAACATTTGGGTACATATAAGAGCTAGAAGTAAGTAAGAGCTTCAAGTAGAACAAACTATGAAGTGCTAGTCATAAGTGAAATAGCAACCAAATAAGAAAGACCTACAGAAGTGATACTTAGCTTAATTCCAGTAGTCCTATGAGATACCCAGATAGTCCAAATGCACACATTCAGTTGATAAACGTGATGAATATCACGTTCTAACATTACTACTAGGGCTGCCAAACGATAAAATATGGAGAATTTCACATAAATTGCAGTGAAACAATAATGCTATTTTAATTATGTTCATATGAATGTTACTTATTAGGGTTGTCTTTTTGTTTTTTGGGGATTTTCCTTTTAATTTTAGGGATTTGGTTGCATTAATAGGTCCACATAATTGATTAGTTTAAAACAAAAACCATCAAGAAATCAATTGGTAGATTATTGTCTACATATATTTTGTCCCTTTGATGGAGGATTTATAAAACATGATGATGCTGAAATACTTCATTTTCTTTGTCACTTACGCATTCAGCCTGTCGCCAATATTCTGCCACGCCACATCCCTCGCTTCATTGATTGTCGCGGTAATTGCCCTTCTTTCGGATTTTGTGGCTGTAATCCTCATATACCTCCATGAGGAGGGTTTGCTTTTGCAGATGCAGAACATCTCGGCACGCTCGTTTCCCTTGCTTTTCGGCATTTTTCACAGTTTCCGTGCTCGACTAGATTGGGCTTCTTATTTTCCCTGTGGGCGTGCACAAGTCGAGGCTTACCAGTTGAGGCCTGACTAAGCATCAGGTGGAGCCAGCTGATTTCACTTGATGGAACGGCTTGGAGCTAGATTGGGAGGTGGAGCTTAGTCAAGCTTCAAGCTTACACCTAAGTCTGGCAATTCTTAGCTACGTTGATGGAATACCCCCCTGCTGCTGTTCTTTTACACTTGTGTGTGTGTGTGTGTGTGTGTTGAGTCTAAAGCTGTGGCTGTGCTTGTTGTAGACGTGGAGCAGAGGATCAGAGTGTGGTTGTCCCTCACCTCTTTGGTGTAGAGCAGGTCTCCCATCACGTTCCCAGCCAGACCAGAGTCGTGTCGGGACACCATCTCACCCTGCAGCTCCACCAACAGCCATTCAGGAGGACTGCAGCCGTCCACGCTGCCCCTGCAGGACCACACACACACACACACACACATGGAATCAAATGTTATTAACACTTTCACACAAGACAATGCAACTCCAAGTGCTTCACAGGATAAAACATGCATGTCCAGAATGAAAGCGTTGTCTCTGTTGTGATTTCACTGTCTTGAATGACTTAACTCTACATTCTATTTTAACTTGATAGTCTAATTGTAAATATCTTTCTATATTGTACTTTCTTGGAAATAAATGTTTATTATTTATTATCTTTATCTTTCCCGTCTTTGCTGCTGTGACAATGCAACTTTCCCCACTGCGGGTCTAATAAAGGACTATCTTATATTATCTTACTTTAGAAAGTTAATATAACACTTGTGCGTCCTCACGCTGCTTTGGAAAAGGAAAGAGACATAAAATTGCTACATTTGTGAATGGGGATTTGCACAAATGTCTATGTTGGACTGCTGGACTGACAGTACAAAGTACCTCTAGCTTCAGTGAGTTTTATGTGTGTCGTCACTGTTAAGTCACTGTTGTGACGTAAGAACGTTCGTGTTCCGTGTGTGCGTCCTCACACTGCTCAGGAAACGAAAAGACACGTAAAATGTGTGAATGGGGTTTTGGTTTGGACATCTTTGTCGTGACTTTTCCAAACAGTGCTGCAGAAGAAGACAGAATGACTAAATTGACGATAATATAAACGTCCGCTTTTCTCCTTATGAAAAAACGTCAGTTTAAATCAAATTAAATTAAAATGAACATTTAAAGAAAGGAAGACTTTTGTTTTCCGCTCAAACCGCTCGTGTCTCTTACCTTATAACTATTTGAACCATCGTCCTGTCGGAGAGTTACGGCAGCTGAACACTATTTACGGTATTAACCGCAGCGACATTAAGGTCAACGCTAAATTCTTCTGTCACGAACACGAAGAAGAAGAAATAGCAAAACAACAACAAAAGCTCGAACTTCACTGACATTTCCCGCCAGCTGAAACACTGCGGTGACGTATTTCCGCATCCGCCTTTGCGTTTCCTGTCGCGGCCAAAATAATGTTTTAATCACTGTACAGAGAATACAAATGATATGTAAAATAAATATGAGTTTATGTACAGTTTTATGCACAGATATAAATGTAATTTATGTTTTTAAATGAGAATTTAGAAATCATAATTAATGCTGTTCAAATTTAGCTCACACACTAATAAAGCTCATACTTTTTCTGTAGACTTTTGAACATTTTCAATAAATACATGTATAAATAAAAGAATAAAAGAATACACAAATACATTTATTTATCAATGTGATTTTTAATGTTCGATTTTATTAATTAATTTATTATTTTATTTATTTATTCATTCTCTTATTATTATGTCATTTATCGTCCTCCACAGTTCATCGCAGGGCGACCAATAAAAACTAGACAACAAAGAAAGAAAGAAGAAAAGTGAGAGAAACACTCACAAAATAAACTTAGGTCCTATAATTAAACTTGAGAAAAGAGCAATTACAATCATAAATAAAGTTGGATTTCTGGAATCCACTCATCAGTTTTCATAGGATCTTTTATGTTCAAATATTTAGACACTGAATTTTCATTAGAGATCATTTCTTGTGTGGTGAATGAAACTCTTCCTGTCTGCATTCAAACAGACGGCTCCATCGACGCTCTGCAGTTTGCCTGGCGTCCAAATAGATCCACTGAGGATGCTACCACCCTCACTCATGTTGACAGTAGGATTATTAAACGTCAACTAAATTTCAAGTCAACCAAAAACATCTCGTCAGGTTTGAAGTACCTCACCAAGGGGGTGATAGGAGGGGGGGAAATATGCACGACTGCTGTTCATTGACTATAGTTTAGAAGAAGGCAGAATGACTAAATTGACGATAATATAAACGTTCGCTTTTCTTCCTATGAAAAAATGTAAGTTTAAATCAAATTAAATTAAAATGAACATTTAAAGAAAGGAAGACGCTTGTTTTCCACTCAAACTGCTCGTGTTTCTTACCTTATAACTATTTGAACCATCGTCCTGTCGGAAACTTATGACAGCGGAACACTATTTACGGTAATAACCGCAGCGACATTAACGTCAAAGACACAAAGGTCACCACTAAATTCTTGTGTCAGGAAGAAGAAGAAAAAGCAAAACAACAACAAAAGCTTGAACTTCACTGACGTTTCCCGCCAGCTGCAAAACTGCTGTGACGTATTTCTACATTGGGTTTCCACTCAACTTTCAACACCGTGATTCCAGCTCAGACTGATCGACAAAATGAGGGATCTGGGTCTGAACACCCAGCTGTGCAGATGAGTGCTGGACTTTCTAACAGACAGACCACAAGTCGTCAGGGTGACACCATCACCCTCAGCACTGGTCTACCACAGGGCTGTGTCTTGAGCCCCCTGCTGTGAACCCTGTACACCCATGACCGCGTGGCCACTCAAAGCTCCAACTGCATTGTCAAGTTTGCTGACGACACAGTATAGTGCTGGGTCTCATCTCCAACAGCGACGAGAGGTGGAGATCCAGGATAACTGCCTCCGGCTGAACAGAGATGGTAGTGGATTACAGGAAGCACCAGCACTCCCAGCTCCTTGGCTGCGACCTGCCCCGCATGCCGTGGGCCATGATCTGGGATTTTACCGAGCCCGTGTGCAGAGGATGTGTCAACTACGAAGGAGCGGACCGCATCGAGTTCGTCATCGAGACGGCGCGGCAGCTCAAGAGAGCGCACGGCTTTCAGGAGGGCAGGTCTCCCGGGCCGGGGAAGGCGCAGCTCTCTGGGAAGGAGATCCAGACGGGAGACCCCGGCTCTCGCCCGCCGCAGCCGCTGGACCGATACCCGCTCTCCTCCGAGCGGCCGCCCAGGCTGGGTCCCGAGTATCAGTCTAGCAGGCAGGCGAACGGCATCCCCGTCCCCAACGGATTTCCTAAACCTGACGAGCCGCCGGAGCTGAACCGCCAGAGCCCCAACCCGCGCAGGAATAGCACGGTGCCCCCGAATCTAGTGCCTTTGGTGAACGGGAGCATTCCCCCGGGGCACGCGGTCAACGGCAGACCGGTCCAGATGGGGCTTCCCTCCGCGCTGGCCGCCGGCAGCCCCGCCGACATGGGCAAGAGACCCGCGTCCGTGTCCAGCACCGAGCACGAGCGGGACATGAAGGAGAAGCACAGACCGGACAGTCTGACGCCGGAGATCTCCGAGAGCCACAAAAACAGGGCAGACCCGGACTGGATAGGGAAAGGCAAAACGGTGAGGGACCTGATGGCTCTGCACACTTTCGACAACAGGTTCAAGAAGGACCATGCGGCCATGCAACAAAGGAATATGGGCTACGAACCCAGCGCCACAGCCTCTAAATCAGGTAAATACCCAGTCATGATTAAAAATCCAACAATAAATAGTGCAGGTTTTTATTTCCATGTCACCTTATCCAATGGGTGGATAATTAATAAATGACAAACAAAGCAAAACAATTTGAGCTGCACCATTTTTTTTTTCACCCTTATTTTTGTGTTGTGTTATCATTGCGTTGCTGCCTGTGATGCAGCAGCAAAAAAGAAAGAGGAAAGGGGGAAAAAAGCCTGCTCCCTTTTCCAGTGTAATTGTTGTCTCCCTGTCTGTGCTATGCAACTCAACTGAGATGTTTAACCCTTTCCCTCCTCCAGACAGAGGAAAACATTCCCGGGGCATGAAGAGAAAAGCATCGCCTGAACCAGAGGGAGAAATCGCGGCTGCCAAGCTCAATGGAGAAGGACAGCAGTGGTTACCGCCGCCTAACGATGGCCTGAAAATGCCTCCAGGTCCCCCGCCAAGCTTCGCCTCCCCTCCCTCCACAATATCCCCCCACTCTCGCACCACCCCACCTGAGGCGGTCCAGAATGGCCAGTCCCCCATGGCGGCACTCATCATGGCAGCAGACAATGCAGGTGGGAACAGCTCTCCCAAGGACTCCAACCAAGTCCACTCCACCACCCGGAGGAACAGCAGCAGCCCCCTCTCACCCTCCTCCATGAACCAGAGGAGGCTGGCGCAGAGAGACGCGTCTGGTGCAGGTACCCCCCACGTGCCAGGCATGGACCAAGTGCACCCCCAAAGCATTCCGGACTCTTCAGTACCCGGCAGCATACCACTGTGCTGCACACTGTGCCACGAGCGTTTGGAGGACACACACTTTGTTCAGTGCCCATCTGTGCCCTCTCACAAGTTCTGCTTCCCATGCTCGAGGGAAAGCATAAAGCAGCAAGGTGCCACGGGTGAAGTGTATTGTCCAAGTGGAGAGAAATGTCCCCTGGTTGGCTCGAACGTACCGTGGGCTTTCATGCAGGGAGAAATCGCCACCATCCTCGCAGGAGATGTCAAAGTAAAAAAGGAGAGGGACCCTTGATTTTGTTTTGAACATTTCTTTGGGGAGGGGGAAGCAAAAATATGAGTATAAATATATAAATATCACATACATACCATTCAAACAAACTAACGGACTTGTACATATTGGACCCAAGGGAAGAGTATACTTCGTAAACATGGTTGTATAATTTTCGATTTTTGAATACATTGTGTTTCTATATTTTTGAAGATAAAGGTATGTACTCATTATAATGGACTACGTTCCTCTTTGTTGATGTTTAACAAAACTCTTGATGTACTTCTAGGTCTGGTGGCAGTTCCTGTTTAACGTAGAATGTGACTAATGCTACTCTACGAGCACTTGGCAAAACTGAAATGCTTTTAGCTGTACTTGTATGCACTTGTTTAAAAATTGCCAAATACAATTTCTGATCTTGTATGAACTTATTGTCTGAGCTTGCTTCATTTGAGTGATGACAGACGGTGAGGGAGACGGGGCTTTTCTGCTCTGATACATGGGCTTGTTGTGACGGCTTAGAGGAGACCTGAATTACGCTGCGCACATAAGTAGGCTACTGTCTCACGCTGCAGGAAGACGAGCTTCTCTGCCTTCACACCCTTCATGATTTGTGGGGAAAAGCATGGTGAAAACCAAATGCATTGGTCCAAATTTGTTCCTGTCTGTGTATCGCTATGACTGACTGCAGCGTGCAGAAATAGGTGCCAAGTCATGTTTAGTCAGCTGGAATGTGTTGAGTCAGTAATGTGAGAAAGTGTATGACTGTCAACGTGATAACCATGTTAGTGTAACCGTGCTGTGTAACCAGAAATAAGGTTTGTTGCTTAAAGTAACCGTCTTTATTTTCTTATTCTGGCACCATATATTTTCACGCTTTCCTGCAGTTTTGTGTTATGATGCCAATAAGGTGAGGAGGTTTTTTTTTTATCTTAGGCAAACCTCTTATTTCTGAGCCATCCACAAATGACAAAGTCATGAATAAACTCTAAGCATGTATCAGGTACATCAGCACTGCAGCAACAACCTTTTTTGTGCAACCTTGCGCCACACACGTACACTGCCGCTGACACCACAGCTCTCCTGCCACATTTCGGAGTGTACGACAACACTGTTGCTGCCTCAAACAACCTTGGCCTGCATCTCTTTAGGTGCACATTTTAATTGTTGCAGATTCATGGCAGCGCGGCCATAAAAAACAGCAATTCTGTCTCCACATAAAGGCCAGTAGGCAGCCAGACTCACCTCTACGAGCAGTGAGTGCCTTATGGTGTCGTTAAGTGACAAACTGCAGTTTGGGTCTGGGTCTGCAAAAGAGAAGCAATCCTCAGAGCTCGCGGCCCAGCAGCTGACACTGCACCAAGTCGAGGATAATGTCTAGTTAAGAGGGGGGACTTGGTGTAGTAGGCGGTTGCGTAATTAATACAGACATTATCTGCTTCCGGCTCGTGTTTTATCGTGCTGTCAGTGCAGTCCCGAAGATTCTGCAACAGCTTGCGTCCAAATGTAGATTATTCTTGGTGATTTAAAGAGCCAGCACACAACCCTTGTGTTGTTCTCCTGGTGACTGGGACTGTTTATCACCTGGGGATTTATTGACCTCACTGCACTCACATGTGTTTATAAATGATACCTCAAAGACTTCACAGGACTTACACAATCCCTAATAAGCTGTGTGGTGTTCCGAATGATTCATAGTGTTTGAATGAAAACATGGCCTTTGCACCCTCTCAGTTGAAACCCTGCTCACAGAGGCATGGATAACGACTGGCCCCTAATTGAGGAGACTTAAAGACATGGGCACAAAATTAACTCTCAGCAAAAACCTGCAGAGCAAACAACAGCTTATCCAGTGTGATTGGACACTCTGACCAAAACCTGTTTTTCACGAGTGGACGTTTTTTAGTGGAAGACGGCTGTTTGTTTATAGTCGTTTCCCATCACCGTGGAAAGTTATCTTATCAGTTGGACTTTAAAACCAGGTTGATAAAGGTTAGCTCTTTACTGTGCTCACTTGCAACACACCCTATCCACTCTTACATAGTGTTCTCAGAGATTTCTTCTTCTTTTATTAGTTGGCACTTTGACCTACTTGTACTACATAACAATATGCTGGGGGCCAGCATGAAATTGCCACATCTTAAAATAACAAAGACAAGTGCCAGGTTTCTGTAACCTGCTATTAAGTGTGATTCACTTAGACACAAAAGAACATCTCTCGCTCTTTCTCTCCCTGTCTGTCTCTCCTTCTCCTTGCAACAACGGTATCGCAGCACAGCCAATACCTGTTTGTTCAGTGCCGACTAAAATAGCCTGCACCGTATCTAACATAGTGATAATGTGTCCCTGGAAGTGGCTCTGTCATAACACAATGCTCTGGTGTTGCGTAGTTACCGGGGAAATGGGTGCACGCAGCAGATGCTCTGGTGCAGCCTGCCGATTCATATGCAGGATATGCAGGGAAACATTATGGAGAGATTTTGTTTAGTGAACAGCCAGCGTATGGCGGCGGCGGCGGCGGCGTCAGCTCTGCCTTCATTTTCCTGACTTCATATATTCTTCGGTGATGCTATCAAGTGAAACATCCTCTGTTTTCGGTGTAAAAATGCCAGAGCCATCTGTGGTTAATGACTCACATGCTTTCATTTTGTTTACTCGCACAAACCCTCAGGGATTTTAATGGTTAAGCTCCTGCTCAGAGTGAGAGAAACATTGTTCGACTTTGATGTGCTCTGACTGTTGAACTATTATATGTATCTTCTGCATATGCTATATATAAAAAAAACAACACACCCTTGTACGACATGTTGTCTGAAGCTGAGCCAGGTGAAGTCCAGGTGAAACTGATATCACCTCGGGCAAAGATTCAGATTCCTCCCCCCTCTGCTGTTACTCTACAGTGTAGCTTCCATTCATGTTTGCAGGATTAAATATAAGAATTCGATGCTCCAGCCGTGAAATATTTCCCCCGCCCAGATCTCCTTTATCACATTACTTAATCAATGGTCATAAAATCCCCATTGACTGTTTGATTGATTTACGTGACCCAGTCCTGTTAATCAAGCTAAGTGAAAGGCAATAACAGACAGGTGAAGAAGGACGTCTGTTGCCTCTCTGTCTCTGCTTTTAATGGTTAACTTGTCTGCACTGCTGGTCGAGCAGCGTGACACAGAGAGGTTGATGTGATAGTAAAGCCACTACTCGGTTGGTCAGAGTTCACATTTGTTGTCTTTGGAGCACGAGGTGCATTCTTCTCCAGCACATGTCTGCTCGGCGGGCATGTGTGTGATCTCTCTGTCCTACTGCCTCGGTGTATTTAACAGGACGGAAGACGTCTGTCTATAAATGAGATTTACATTGATATATTCTTGTTTGTCTTCCAGCACGAGCGCTGCAACACCAGCACGGGTGACACCTCTGCGGAGGAACACTGTCAACTCTTACCCTCAGGCATTTATTTGATATGAAAATCTTGAATATGGTCTATAGTAGGTGGGTGGAGGGAGGGAAGGCCTGTGTGGGAGATAGTGGAGCACTCGCTGTTGCCAGCTGTTTCACTAATGAATCTATGTTTAGCACAATAAATCAAAAGGCATGCTCGTGCTGCTGTAATCCCCTGAAAGCAAGCGGAGACAGGGACGCACCAAAAGGAGAATCTGGTCCACATTTCTCCGCTTCCAGTATAACTGATCCGCTTGGTTAATTTTAGACCTGTCAGGGAAAAACAAGGTCACAGCAAATGTTGTATCGAGGACACGCTCGGATCTGCCTCTTTTCTTTTCATCAATCAAAGTTTCCCTTTGGAGTTGGGCTCCGGCTCCTGCGAGACTAGTAATGATGGTTTCTCTTCTCAGCACTGGGGGAGAAGCTGGAGCTCCAACCAGCAATTAGGAGGAGCACAGCTGAATCCGCAGGATGTGTAAAATTTCCCTTCTGATTCTTGGCGTGGTCCACAGAGAGGGGTTTTGCATCTGACTGGTCTGGTGTGTTTATCATGAAGGCCTGCAAACTTAGGATGATTACAATGCTGTGTGCCAAAATTGCATCCTCTCAAACTGGCATTGGAGTCAAACTGAAACTTTTTTGTTTTCAGTGAAGACACAAACACATGCCTTTAACACAAAGATATATTTTTTTAACCATGCTTTTTAGAAACTTTGACGTTTCTTTTCATTTCAGCATTTGCATATATGCCACTGTCATACTTTGTGAGCCTAATTTTCCATTTTTTTCCATTCATTTTTCAGACCTCTGCGTCTGCCTTATCGTCTGCTCTTGATATTCCTGTATTCCTCCTCTCTGCTGTGGTGTTGCTGTGAATCTCGTCTATGAAATGGAAATGAGGGCTCTCTCAATCTCTCACTTGCTGCCTCCCTCTCTTTCCAGACATCAAAACGAGGCTATGCCTCCAATGTTTTCCTCAGATCTTGGAGTGCTGCCAAATCTTATAAGTGGAGCAGAAAAAGAGAGAGAGAGAGGGGGAAAAAAGAGAGGGAGCAGAATGCAGCGGAAGGAAGGGGGTGGGGGTGGTTCAGGACAAATAGACGAAAGGAGAGGGGATGAAAAATGAACACGAGAAAGAGGCAATGTGAGAGATGAGGACAAAGCATGGGACTGATCCAAGTGCATTTGGGCTGTTTCTCATATTATAGCCGAGACCAGCACAATCCCTGCTTTTTTTTTTGCTGAGCAACTACTCCTAGCTCCTGGCTCAGGATCAGCTGATAAGATGGCACGCTGATACTAGACTAAATGAAAAATAGGAGGTGAGAGACGGGAACGCTATCTACTGCAGTCGAGGATATTCGGTTGATAACGATATGGTTGTAGACTGCGGCCCAGGGGGCTCTAAATGTGTCCGTTTGTGTGAAATGTGAAGTTTCAAAACACACGGCCTCTTTCTTCCTCCTCTGGCAGAATTGCTTCCAGACATGCTGAATATTCTGGGCCTTTGGGTGGGGCATGCCAGTCACAGTAGTAAGATGCTTGCTGCCACCTCTGACACGCCGCGCTAAAGTTAGATGTTGCTGTCAATATGTGCTGTGCTAAAAGTGAACATGTGAGCTGCGAGCACAGCTTTGCTGTTGAAGGATCCTCAGCCAGTTGCTCTGCCGCTGTAGACGCTCGGTGCTTTACAGTTCAGCGCCGCGCCGCGTGCATTCAGATCTTTTCGAAAACACCAGTGCAATCATATAGTGATTGACTGGCTGCCAGTGTGTTGCCCTGGCATGTGTGATCTTGCTCTCTATGGCTGGTGAATGGGCTTTGTGCTGAGCTCCCAGCTTTGTGGTGGCAGGTTGTGGTGTGTGTATTATTGTGCGAGTGTGACTGTCTGCCCCTCCGCACCCCTGAGGTGCTTGTTTAGTCAGCTGAGAGCCCACATTCAAATGGATGTGATGGCTCGTGAAGGCCATCTGTGCACAGCCCTTTAAGCTGGATTATGACACAAAAACTGTGTAAGGGAAAGGAAGAATTTTAAAACAGAAAGTATCTACGGGTCGGTAGAGATTCATGCTAAGATAAAAAAAAAAGGGAACCAAAAACAGCCACAGTGATATGATGCAGTGAAAAGATCATGTGAATGTCAACTGCCTTTGCTGTACTGGCCTGTGATCTGTGAAGAGCCCTGATGAGGGGATGGGCTGGTGGGCTGATGAATGGCTCGGTTACTGGGGTGTGTCATCAAATCTGCGGTGATGTATTATGGGAGGCTCATTTCCTCCTGTCCCTGTCTGCACTTCACGCACTCCTCCATAGGGCCTCAGCCACGGACAATTATCGTCCAGTTCAAGCTGGGACACGATGCTCACTGTCTGCATGCAACAAAATCAGCTGCCTCCGACCACAGCCGCACAATTAAACTTTCACCATCACACTGCCAAACAACAAAGCCCCAGTGAAAATGTCTCAGACAACTTTTATGCGCGGCATGAATCCAAGATTCCATCGAGATCGTCGTCGTCTTTCATCCCCTTGAAGGCATACAGTTGTCGGAAGATAAGAGCACCCACTCACATATTCTGTCACTTTTGTTTTTACCTGGCGTGTGTGTACTCCTGCACTCCCCCCATACACACAAGCCCATGCACAATAAAACCCATCCACACACTCACTGCAGTTTCTTTGTACATTACATAACAATGAGTGGGAGCTATTTCACCACAGTGCTAATGTTGTTGTCAATCAAGGCTTTATAGTAGCAGCCACGGCACAATCTGCAGAATAAAGCTTTTATCGCCTTTGTTCGCACCGCCTTGCCAGTCAGAAAATGTTCTACTCTCCAGCTTTTACCTCCACCTTCTATTTGTGTCTTTGTTTTTTTTTTTTTGGGAAATAATTTTTCTTGAGAGGTTTTCACGTGATCCTCCGGCCGCGGAACGTTTGAGTCGCGGAGCGCGGGGAGGTCAGGTCCACACAGAGAACAAGCGGGAACTGTGTTTGACAGGTGTGTGCTATTATAAGAGCCGGGGTACTTTGAGTGTGTTACACAACTGCGTCGCTCAGACAGGTTTATTTAGACCACTAGCAGACCGTTTGGAGTATCTGGTAACTCAGGCAGAGCATGTCACAACAGGTGTCAGGAGGGGGTGATAATGGTACAGTAAATAAGAGACTATTTTTCTTTATATATATATTGTATATATATATATATATATATATATATACATACATAACTCGAGGTTGGTCACAAATATGGAGTGTTTGGAGAAAGCATTCCCAAACCTTCTCTCTGCGGTACTGGCACAAAGGCGATCCAGTTGGTTGGTTCCAACAAAAGCACACTTGTATTTAGCCATCATCAAATAAAGTATGCTAATGACAGGTTGTGCTTGATATACTGTATACATGTCTGCTGCTCTGTAATGATATAATCACAGAGCAGAAACAGCAGCCGCTCCCCTCCCTTGTCCTCCTCTTTGGCTGGAATGTGCAGGGGGAGAAAAATGAACTAGTGTCATCCGGACTGATGGAAGCTTCTCTGTTGAGCCAGAGGGATATGTTCTGCGGAGGGATGGGGGGAGCATGAGGGAGGGAGGGAGGGAGGAAGGGTGGGCGGATATTTCTGGTTGACTGTGAGTTTGAGTAAGTCTGGGCACCAAGCCAAGCATGCCGATGGAAGGGAAGGGAGGGGGCGGGAGGTTTTTTTTGGAGCGAGAGAGAGAGAAAGGAAAAAGATAGAAACCCTTTTGGGCTGGCGCTCTGTCAGCTTCGCTAGCACACAGCTGCTTCTGGAAAATTCTGCACCCTGCCCTACTAAACCACCAGGCATGACATGAATAACAAGAATGGCCTTGCCATCACCAGCGGATACTTCTTCTTTTGACATGGGCCTAACAGACTGGTACAAATGCCCTGGTCTTGCACATAGTGGAAAAGTCAACAATGATGGGGACACCGGGGACACAATGTGGAAATGAAATCCCGGGTTTAAAAGGCATTGTCTGCACAAGGATGCAGCAGATACAGACCCCCGGGGGCTTTGGAAACGGCTGTGTAATAAAATGCCAACTGATGTGTTTTGATGGGGTGACTTGTTCACCAGCCAGTCACTAATTGGAGAGTAATAACCCACTTAATTGCTTTCATTCAGCATGGAGCTTTTGCAAATTTCCTTCCCATGCTGCATGTGTCATCTATGTGGAGACAGCGGCAGCAAGACAAAGCCAGCACTTGAAAAGGCACGTACGAGCTGGTATGTGTTGCTTTGTTTCTAACATGATCCGTCAACACTTGCCTCGGGTCTAAAGACAGCCTTACGGGCAAGTGTGTGAGTGTTGCACTGCAGATGAGATAATGCTCGCCCGTATCCGTCCATGAGCTTGTTGGCCATGTACAGCCACAGCACTCCATGGTGTGTTGACATTTCCCTGCCCAACCTGTCTGAACACATACGGCCATGGAGGCTCCTCTCAGGCTGTCTGTATCCATGGCAGATAAAGAGGTGAGTCACTCTCTCATCTATCCTCCTCTGCCCGGCAATACTCTTAGCCTTAACCCCGTCATCCTTGTTCACAAAGCCTTATGTGCACATCCAGCACATGGTGGATTGTATAAATAGCAGCGACCGCGTGGCTCGCCACTGACACCTGACATTTTCATGCCTCAGCATGCTGCTGATACATTTGGTGCTTGGCACGCATTCTTCACCCGGGTTTATCCATCTGTTGATGTCGAGCCCATCCCCCAGCCACTACTATGTTCTTGTAACATAACACGAGGCTTGCCTTTCCCTCTATTCATCTTAACAGGCAAGCACTGCATGGCACAGACTTCGCCCCTCCCTTATCCCTGTTTTTCCTCTGACTCTCGCCCGCTCTCCTTCCCCATCTTTCATTCCCCTCTCTCTCTCGCCGCCCCGACAACCACCGACGAACGCACACGTGACACAGTCCACCCAACTCATTAGTCTTTAGATCGGCGTTCAGCTGGTGTCAGAAACCAAAGTGGAGAACAGAAACAGAGAAATGAAAAAATGAGAGGGGGAATAGTGTGAAGCTGGAGTGATAGTGCTGGCAAAAGACAGAATGTGAGACTGAGTGCAGGCGGGGTGCTTCCTGGCTGCCAGCCAACTTCCAGCAGCAGCACTGCAGTATGTCAATATGCCCGTTGCTAGGGAAACAGGGAAAGCACACACTGCAACACAGCCCATAAGGAACCTTATCCTTTATTTCCCTTTTTTTTTTTTTTAATTCAAAATACTCAGTAGCTTGTTATTCCTCTTCTGTCAACACAAGTACAACCACCATCAGCAGCAACAATAGCAGTGGCTACTGCAGTGACACATGATTCCTCACTGAGTTCCTTCGCATAAACAAGCCAACTCCTCATATAACACATGAACGTGTCTTTATTTCCAGTCTTTGCAGCGATGTACTTTACGTTTTCCGAGCATAATTTGGATAAAGCATTTGGATAAAACGAATTTTCGGGCATGCAGGGGCTGGTTTTCGTCCATGTCAATTTTGTCTTTTTAAAAACAGTTTTTTTGTGATTAAAACCCATCCCTCGTGGGCTTTGCAGGTTGTGAATACCTGTGTCCTCAGTGCACATGGTAGAAGCTTAGTGAGTGTGCCCTGCAGCTAACAGCTTGGCTGTGAGTTATTACTGGCAGGTCTGTACTCCTCCATCAGGCATTGTGAAAGAATGACCTCAGATACGTCAGGTAGCACAGTGGCTTGGTTTCAAAGTCACTGCTTGCAACATCAGTCCCGTTTTTTCAATCTGTTGAGACATGAAGTGATACAGAAACCAAATGATTCTGTCTTCAGACGTGACCTTGGCGAAAACTAATTTTTGTCCATGTTATAACGATCATGTTTTTGCCAGTAAGCAATGATACGGTTATCTATTGTATCTTTTTTATAACTATAAGGCCATGAAACAAAACCATATAATAGTAATCTCTTGTTCAGACTGCAGCCCAAACTGGATTTCTAATCTGATCTTCCTGACAAACTGTTCACATTATATATTGTGTTATACATTATAGTATAGGTGATCAGATTTGATCGTTGTCTCGTCTTCCACTTGGATTTCTATAGTTACAGGCCACGCCCTGGAAAAACAAGCAGTCTAAACAAAAGAAACAAAATGGACGACATAAATCTGTGCCCCTTTCTGTCCCAAATAGGGAGTTATGTGGAGCCGCGGCAAAGAAGCGACAGAAACGGAGGAGACTGCAGACTTGTGTTTCTTTTCATGCTGCCATCACTGCTGGAATGGCAGTGGAGCCGGGCGTGTGGTGCAGGCATCTAACATGGTGAGGATGTTTGATGATGCAAGGCTTTTATCCCGTTTTTAAATTTTTTTTTTTACTGTCTTCCACTGTGCCGATCGTTTAACACGCCTCTAATTAAATAAAATAACTAATTAAATAACTTCCGTCTCTGTGGACCTACATCATTGTTGTCGAGTCGACACTTTGAAATCCTATCTGAGCGACCGAGACGTTCGGATTGAGGCGAATGTGTAAAAATCCGCATTTCAAAACCACCTTTATTTATGTCGAGACAACAGCATCCATGAAAAGATTCAGAAAATAAACCTGGCCGTTCAGAAGTTAGCTATAATAAATGCTTCTGCTGTGCGAAGCATTTACTTTGCTGCCAGTATATACAAACGTTTACTGGTCAGTCAGGGCTGATAGTATTGCTTGTCAGAGCCTGTTTTCCAATGAAGGACACGTCATACAAATAATCATAATAATAACATCATCACTAGCAAAAATAACAAAAACGTGCGCACTGTAGCTTTAACTATGCGTGTTATGGACATATTCTGCCATCCGTAATACTAAATCCATAATTGTGTATCATCAGCTTATTGACTTACAGTCTAAAAAGCTAATGATAGCATAAAGCACTCATGTTTCAGCTGCTTTTTTATTCTGGTGAGTGTTTCTGTGTTGCAGAAGGACAGCCAAAGGACAACCGTCAGCCACACCTAGCCTGGCACTCTTATCCAAGTCTGGCTCCGTCTGTGCTCATATCACTGAAGGGGAAAAGGGGGCGTGCCAGCTCGAGCACCCTGGTACTTTTCGGAGCTCTATCTGTGCTTGTGAGTGGTCTAACAGCTGCTGCTGCTGCTGCTGCTGCTGCTGCTGCTGCTGCTGCAGTGTCTGAGCTTGCTCAGGATGCAGATGAAAGAGCTGATGTGTCCTGTTATTTTGGGTTGTGTGGTGCCCTAGGGGCCAAGTGGTTTTTGAAGGCGACCGGGCAAGATTGTTGGGGGTAGGGCCGTGCCCGGGGTGGGGGGTTAGCCTCGAGTTTCTCCCTGAATGCAATATGAACCTTATTGCCACATGGCACTGTGAGAATCCTGAGGGGGTGTTGAATTGCAGACAGTACCAGGCGGACCTATGTGCACAGACACGAGGGCAAAGATTGGACATGCTATCTGTCTCTGATGGTTGGTGGTATTTCTGGCTGCATTTACACTGATGGGAAGTTCTGCTGAAGGCCTGTCATTCTTGAAGAGCTTGACTCGTCACCTGATTCAAGCAAATCAAAGTCAAATCCAACTGCATTGGATAGATTTTGAATATTACAAAAAGAATGACATTTTAAATATGTCTTTCTTCAGGTGAGGTACAGTGGCCACCTTTCTTCTCTTAGTCAAAGACTGGATTTTCCCCCAAACGGTGAAGGTGCAGTTCAGCTCACAACAGTTGGAAATGGTAAATCTGGATCTAACTTGCATTACCACCAAGGAGTGTGTAGCTGTTTCAGTTATGTAAATAGCATTGCATCATCCAAACGCAACACAGTGTAGCCCACCAATACATTCACACAAAGAAGAAGAGTGAACTGACATTATTTATTAAAGTAAATCCATTTACTGGCATTTAAAACACAATATATATAAAATGTGTTGTGTTTTTCTCATTCCATGCTCCTGTTCTCTGTTGACCAATCGGTGGACTGCAGTGTGATTAGTGCTGGACCTCTGTGCTTGCTACTACAGAAGGGTGCCAAAAAGTGGACAAAACAGTGCAGTTTGTGTATTTTTGGACCCTTGAACTTTCAAAAAACACACAATTGCGTAACACGGTGAACTGAACCAAACTCAGCTGTAACTAGAACTGCACTGCATTTTGACCTGTTGTCCTTTTTTAGTTACAACCTACACTAAAGTATTATCTTCCTCTGCTGATTCGTCATCGTGTTCCAGTTAGGAAAGTCAAATATAAAAAAAGAACTTGTCACGCACTCTCCTTATATTTCTCTGTGACTGGTGATACATCCATCTGAGAAGCACAGATATGTTTCCCTGCAGGCTGTTGTGCAGGCACCACTGTTATTGTGACAGGCTGTCACACTTCTGCCTCTACTACTTTTGCTCATCCCCGAGTTTTTACTCATTCTGCTCAATCTAACCGCCTCTACATCTGTTAGAAGCAGCTGCCGCATGCCTGAAATGTTAATGTCAAACATCATGCCACCATTAACAC
The DNA here is from genome assembly GCF_019176455.1 of Solea senegalensis. NCBI lineage: Eukaryota > Metazoa > Chordata > Actinopteri > Pleuronectiformes > Soleidae > Solea > Solea senegalensis. The sequence continues at coordinate 2,363 of NW_025321178.1, read as the reverse complement.
TCTCTGCTGGCTGTAAATGTTATCATAGATCTTTGCCCAAACATCACGCCCCCATTTCCCTTCACCTCACACATGGCAGTAATAATAGTAATAATAGTGTGGTGTGGTGGTGAATGGAAAGATGCCATTTCATTTCACGTCCACAACCTTGAAAACCACCTGATTTATGTGGTTGCCACTCAGTGGAGAGTGTGAAGGATTCCCAGTTTGCTCTCGTCCTGTACTTCATCAGAAAAACCTCACCATGTTATAATATGACACTGTATTAATTATGAGGGATACTCACAGATTGCTCCATAAATCATTTTCTCTCGTATTTTCATGCTTGGTCTAACATTGCAATTTGCATCTTGTTCCCCTCATAACGGTGAAAAGACAGTCGATTTGTGAAGGAAACGGCTTCATTGACACGTTATGCTCAGAGGAGTTTGACGAGAGCCTCAGACAGACAGAGAAACTGTGCTGACTCATGGTTGTTCTCACCTTAAAGATGCACTGAAAATGAAAGTCAAGATGCAGATTTCTACCTCCAACTAAATGTAATAATCAGATGACATTAGTTCCTCAGCAGGCCGGGAGCCTAGAGGCTGTACTGGTTTCCCTTTTTCCCTCCATCTGATGAAATAACAGTTAAATAACAAATGATGAAATTGATTGAACTGAAATAAGTAATACTTTTTTTTGTAAATATATTTTAAATAAAACCATATTAAATTTATTCTAAAAATAGATAATAAATGTTTTAGCATACTAAAAGTGTAAATTGGTACGATTAATAAGTCGACCTCTACTTATGAACTAATTAATTAATAGCTTTGAGAGGAAGCTGATTTCTCACTTTTTATTCAGCCTCTCTTATTCATATTTAAGGCTCAATATGTGATTATTTAGAGTAGAATTAAGCCCACAGCACAAACAGTATAAGCATAAGGAGCTTAATGCACACACACACTTTAAGTTAAAGAGTAATTTTTGGCTTCACTCCAATGACAAAGCTTGTTTTGCTTATTGTCTGTCAATATTGGTTCAGTCATTTGGAGATCTGAATCACCTGACTGTTGTGTCTTTAAACAAAGGCCCAAATCAGACTGCTTTGTTATTTTAGTCACTCATGTGATCAGCACTCAACACCACAGGGCCACTTTCAGAGTCACTCCCTGCCCTCCAGTCCCGCGCAGAGCAGAGCAGAGCAGAGCAGCACAGAGCGAGTCTGTTACCAGTGAAACAAAAGTCAGTGTACTGTGTCGTCACATTCTCGACTCACAGGACGAGCCCTGAATGAGAAGAAAGGCCTGTAAACAAACATCCTTTGTCTCCAGCAAAACAAGACAATGTTTGTTGTTGTGCTTTGGACTGTGATGTCATCGTCATGGTTCACCCTCTCTGTGACCTCGCAGCTTCACTAACAGTTTTATCTCAACGCACAAATGCAAACATTCATGTATTCATCCACCGTCACGAAAATAGATGAGTGAGTTTATCCGCTCTTTTATCTCCAGCGGGAGGCTGTGTGTGACTGTATGTGTGAGCGCCATCGTTATCTGTGGCAGTTGACAGACATTTTATTTCAGGAAGTCACTGTGACACTTGACACTGAACAGTTTATAGTTTCATTGTTAGAATCGCTGCATGCCTGCGCACTGTAGCAGCTGCTCCACTCAGGAACCTGTGGACTCCTAATGCAGTCGACCTTTGATGATGTAAGAGATGCAGTCTACGTGATAGATGCATCAGGCTTTGGCCTTGGGCTGCTCTCAATGTTCTACTCCCGTGTGGCCTAGCAGGCTAAACGGGCCAAAGCAGACCCCATCAATACACCACCAAGCAACAGTCTGGATCCCCTCAACCACTGCACTTAATCTTGGCCATGTAACAAGTTGATAGGTCCTTATTCTAAGGACAAACAAAACAAGCAGCTCTGCAGTTATTATTAGTATAATCCCGCTCACGTGTGGTTACACGCTGCCTTCACCTGAGATTAAAAATGAAAATGCAGCGTGATCAAGATGAGATCACTCAGATGAGTTTATCGCTAAGAGGTGAAGATATGGGAAATATGTATAGTATATAGAAACTCTCAATGCTTGTGATTATGTATAAAACTCTAGAAAATGTCATCACAAATGTGGCCAAACACAGAACTTTCTTGGCAAAGGCAATGAGTAGAAATACTGACATGGTGTTTGGTAAGAAACAGTCCAACAGTCAAATCCTGCTGACAAGCAAGGGGGCGTCCAAAGATGTAGACAGTGGCAGCTGTTCTTGACATTTCCTAAAATATATGTTTAATTCAGTGTGTCTGGGCAAAGTCAGTTCACAGCAGCCGAAGAATTGCACAACTTTAAAAAGTCACATTTACTTAA
>NW_025321177.1:0-3923 GCF_019176455.1 Solea senegalensis | reverse complement strand
ACAGACTGTTCCCTCTTTATTTTTCATTTATCACCCACGAGTGAAAACATGACTGTGTTACCTGCACGTTCTTTGACGTTTACATACATGTTTGACATCAAACATTGGATTTCTTTCTGTGAAATGACAGAACCTGGTGTTGTGTTGTGTCACAGTCGACGTCCCTGTGAGTGAGTGAGTGAGTGAGTGAGTGAGTGAGTGAGTGAGTGAGTGCCATTTTCTGTGTCAAATAATGAGTTTAACTTCATTTTTCTGGTTAATTACCACCCTAGAAAACAGCATTCATTTAAGCCTGAGAGTAATTTCAAGTGGATTTAATTAAATGTAAACCATAAAGTGCAGAGTAACGCAACAATTTTGTCGTTTTAAAAAACAAAACAAAAAAAATGGTTAATTAAATCCATCTCCTCCTCTTGTTTTCATCATTTTACAGATTATCTGCAGAGCTTAACCGTTAATTAAGATAATCCAAAGCATGTGTCGGATGTTTTTTCACCACTATAACGACTGTAATGATGTTTTACTGAGAGAAAAAGAAAGTTAAAGGACGACTGTACGAGGGAAGTGATGTAATCTCACCCTCGCGTGTGTTATACGAGGGATTAATAATTCCTCACCGAGCGTTTACACTTTGCATTTCCGTAAATTACGGTTTGTGGAGAAGTTGCACATCAAAGCATCGACGTGTGGTTGTTACGGTAATTTGACTCAAAGCCGGAGAATCAGCGTCTTTGTCGCCACAGAGGAGAGAGTTGGAAAACCACCTGTGTGACACCTGTACTTAGTTTTGTACTTAATAACACATGTTATTTTAAACTCTTTATATAACGACAGTGGACACGACTATGTTTTATACAAACGCAGGAAAAGCACAACAAGACGGTGACAACAAACATCAAACTATGTCTTTCATTGTTTTCTTCTTCTAAATAGAAATCACATACTGTGCTTTTAGGTGTCGGCAGCGATTGTTCCTGAGACTCTGAAGAGAGAAGAAATCAAATATCTCAGCTCGACGTTCTCTAAACTCTAATCATAATGATTAAGGGACGTTAGTCAGTCCAGATATTGGAAGTTATTCTGAAAAAAAGCAGAAAACTTTCCTCAAAGTGAGTGAGTGAGTGAGTGAGTGAGTGAGTGAGTGAGCAGAGAACTTTCCTCCGGTGTCCTCTTCCACTGCCTCACGACATCAAAAGGCCTCAGATGTCACCAAAGTGAGTGAGTGAATGTTGTACAGCATGTGATCTTTAGGTTTAATCCTCAGTGTCTGATCCACATCTCACATCAGAAGTCAAAGAAAACACGGCAGTGTATTTTTCTTCTTTCTCTCCTCACACAGAACAAAGGGAAAGGTTTTCAAGCCTCAAACGCTCCCGCGTGTAACTTTAGACATTTGAAGCAGAGACGGGAAAAAAAAGAATAAACCGCGTCCTGCTTCTTCATCACAGACACTTTATGAGTTCATTACTGTACATGAATTAGTTTTGTCCTCAGAGGTCATTTGTGTGTGTGTTCATGTAGGAATGTGTTAAAGACGACTCCAGTGCAGAAAAACACATTGTTTGTCAGAAAATGATATTTAACAATATAACAATATTTTATCCTACACTCACACAACTGTATAATTAGACTTTATTGTGCTGAGTAACGTGACTGTGGCAGTCTCTGTGATGTTTTTCAAATGAAAGAAAAAGGACAAATTCTTCATTTGTGTGTTAAACTGAGTCCACTGTGACCCGGTGGTAAAATAAAAAAGAACAATAAAGTAAAAGAGTAAATAATCCACTGTTGTCATGACTCTCACTTTGAACACACAGCGTACGATCCCTGCGTTCACTTTGGATTTGGACTTTTATTTATCGCCTTGATGGAAATAAAATAAAAATAAACATGTTGTCTTTTCTCAAAGGAACCCTGACCTCTGACCCCTGAACCTGGACTGTATCACAGCACAGATTCAGTGCAGTGACTGACAGGTGAGCCTCATTATTGAGCTTGTTGTGTAAACTCTTGACATTTTGATATTCAAACACTGTCTTTGTGCTTTTTCTCCATCAATCATCCATCTGTTGTTTGCTGCTCTTTCCTCCACAGCAAACACTCACACCTGCAGGCAATTTAGAGTCCTGGAGAACCTGGAGAAAAACCACCGGGTGCTGACCACCACGCCACCATGTGACCTTCATCTTCTTCCTCTTCTTCTTCTTCTTCTTCTTCATCATTGATAATAATCTTTCATTTCATTTGTTCACCCTCTGGATTGTGTGACACACGGAGGAAGACGAACCGAGACACAAGTCCAGCGACGAACGGCGACCACGTGAAGTCTGACACGGTGAAGACACACACACACACATCTAGCATACGCCCGCCTTGCCTTTTACACACACACACACATGCTCAGAGAGAGAGAGAGAGGGTGAGGGAGAGAGAGTCTGCGTTCTCTTTCTTTGTGTTTGTCAGTGGAGTGTAACTGGGTGGCTGGGTGGTCAGGTTACACACACCACCACACACACACACACCTGAAGTGAAAGGGTGCACACACACACACACACACACACACACACCAGTGAAAGTACACACACACACTGCACAAACCTGCGCGCACATGCACACATCCTCCATGACATCAGAAAGAGATTCCTGGATTGGGGCGGGACAAATGGTGTGTGTGTGTGTGTGAATGCTGCGTGTGTGTGTGTCAATGATGATAATATTCATGAAAGCTATTATTATTACATCTAATGTATTCAATAATATTAATCAATGATGATGATGACCATCATGTGTGTGTGTGTGTGTGTGTGTGAGCAGCTGGGAGCACGAGGTAAAACCTGCACCCAACAGGCTGCTGGGACCCTCAGCAGACACCTGTTTGAACCCCCTCCCTCCCTCACTCCCTCACTCCCTCACCCTCTCACTCCCTTTTCCTTTTTCTGCTCCTGACACTTGATACATGGGAGACAGCGAGGGGGGAGGTGGGGAGGGGGGAGGAGGGAGAAAACAGCTGGATCAACTGAATGTTTCCGTTTAGTGTTTCCTGTCTCACATTTGTGTGTCAGGACTGTTTTTAGCAGCAGAGACGATCAGTGACGATGTTGCTGTGATCGATGTTTAACAACTCTACACAACACAGAGCTTCAATTCAACACGAGACAGAGACTTTTCATCTGGAACCGTTTTACTGATGATCAAGTCATTTTCAATCATTGTCATAAAATGGTTTTATTGTTTGTTCTTAGGTCTAATTATGTTTTATGTCACTTTGTTTCAGCTGTTGTTGTTTTTTAAAGTGCTTTATAAATTAAGTTGAACTGGATTTCACATAATATGTGGAAATGCATGTTTATTTTTTTTATTTTTTATCTTTACTGTCTTTGCTGCTGTGACAATGTACATTTCCCCAAATCTTATCTTATCTTATCTTATCTTTATCTTATCTTATTTTATCTTATCTTATCTTATCTTGTTTTATCTTATCTTATCTTGTTTTATCTTATCTTTATCTTATCTTATCTTATCTTATCTTATCTTATCTTATCTTATCTTATCTTATCTTATCTTATTATTATTAATATTCTCTAACTGCAAAATAAGTTGTACTCCGTGTTGTGACCCTGTGTAAGATAAGGATTTTTGAGCAGTTTGATGATGAGTCTCAGTTTAATCAGTGTTCATTTATGGTGCAATAATAATAATAATAATAATAATAATTCCAGGTTCACTTGCTCCTCACAGGCCGGTGATTTCTTCACTGTGGGAAACAAACGCAGTCACAGACACAGAGTTTCTGAGAGGATTCAGTGCCAGAGCCACAGTCAGACAACAGGTGAGCAGTTACGCTCTCAGGCACGTCTCATTGATATTCTAACCTATTGCACTTTCCCAGGGAGAGGATTCCCCAGTGGAAACACATTACTGCC
>NW_025321176.1:5000-30964 GCF_019176455.1 Solea senegalensis | reverse complement strand
TTTATGCTCTTAGAGTTCACGTCAGGTTCCAACTTTGTGCCAAGTCAAGTCTTGTTTATTCTCCTTCTGTAAAGAAGTGATTTTCTTTTCGCCTGCCTTCTCAAGAGGAAATAAAGACTCCTCGCGTCTCCTGTCTCATGCATTTGGGTCCAAGCAGTGTCTTCACCGTTCCTAACAGTGAGTATAAATCAGTATAAACTGATGTTCCTGGCTGATCAGTTGAAGTGCAGCAGGGGCAAACGCTCATACCTTGGAACAAATGTACTTTGTCTGGTTTTAGCAGCAGAGACAAGGCTCCTTCACAAACTCTTCTTCTTTATTTGTCACCAGGTCGCAGGCAGAATAAACGTGTCTGTGTAAAAGTCTTGTGAAAGTGGTCTTTTGAACGTCAACAAAAAGGGTAAACGATTCAGGAGCAACTGTTCTAATTCCTGTGTAGCTGCATGTCTCCAGCTGTGGAGACGGAGCAGATATGCATCCACTCATCAAAGCTGTTTTTTGTCTCTGAATTGTGTCTTTGGGTTGTGGAATTGTTGCTCTGACACAAGCACAGATTTGTACACATTGTCTCGTGGGCTTTGGGAGTCTGTGGTGGGCATTTTACTGTAATTAACAAATCAAATCGATAATCTATTCATCAAAAATGACATTTTCAAAGCATGCTGGCTGTAATCTTGTTTTTCACTCTTTGCAAGAGTCTCTGTTGGACACAAGGGACCATTTCTATGGTTCAGGAGGACACTAAAGCAAGTTATTAATGGCTGTGGTTGTAAACATACATCTCTGGGGAGCAGCGCGTCTTCAGCTGTTGTGATGGTCCCGATTTTGCCTTTTACAATCTTTGTATAGTACGTGTGTCCACGGATAAACACTGGTTTGTCCTTGACTTTGACAACAAAAAATATCATTTGTAAATCTTTATCCACGTCTGTTTGTCCCTGAAATGACCATGGTACTTTTTTAATTCTATTCAGTTTTATTTATTTTTTAATATAGCCCGACATCACAAACAAAAGTTGCCTATTAGGTCTTTACAGTCGGTCCTTAGACCCTCACATCGAGTGTGGAAAAATTCCACCAACAAATACGTAAAAAAAAACAAAAAACAACGTGCTGCAGCTAACACAGTAGGAGACTGAGCAGGGCTGGTTCCATGTCTCTTTAGTTCAGGTGTGGTTCGGTTGAGTGGATGACTTTAAGTCTTTAACAATTTAAGGCAGTAGAAGAGCAGTGTTTGTTGACCTAAAAATGAACTGTTAGTTCAATGTTTAGTCTCTTTCAAGGAATTTTTAGTTTGTATGCGCTTGACTATCTTCACCAGTGTGTGTGTGTCTTTGTGCCATTCACTGCAGGCCAAAAAGCTGGGTCAGATGTTTTTGTTCACTAGTTTGTTTTTTACACAAGTGTGGTTGTATAAGGTGATCAATAAGAGCAATACTGATTCCTTGGGTCTGACTGGGAGATGCACTCTTGCTCTCACTGTTAAAATGGCTGCCAGCAGGGACAGGAGAACCTTATCACAAGGTTCTCGGAATAAAGGCTATGTCTGCTTAAGTCCACAATATCTTAAGAACATGATAACTTTTTTTTCTTTTTTTCTTGCCATTAAATGAAGTTGGTTAGCATCCAACCATCACAGTGTCATTGTGATGTCAGTGTTGACACAAACTCACCAAACAAGACAGCAGAAAGCCAAACACCGCCTGTATGTCCACAAGATAAAAAATGATGGGTATAATTAGCAGAAATCTGCACCTGCTAAACTATTATTTATCCCCATGGGGCAACTTGTTGAGCTCAACATTCACGTTACACAACATTCAATCGTGTATTAAACAAATATAGATCTTAAGAATATGATGTATTTATCGCATGGTTAGACAGCGATTTCTGAAGTTTGTAAACTGCTAATTCCCCCTCTCTTTTCTCTTTGGACATAAAACGTCCAAAGAGAAAATCAGCATTTTTACCTGGTGGAGACATCTGCGTGTAACACAGACTTCAAACTACAAAGTCACACTATAACATATCTCAATTTCCTTCTGGAGGCAGCAGTGGAATTAAAAACTGAAAAGCTGTGATGAAAAGTAACTGATTTTCTCCACGGGATGTAAACAAAATTCACTTTCCGGTCAGAAAATACCATCTAAAGGCAAGAAAATAAATATTGCAGACTTTAAATAGAGATAGACTTTTTTTTTTTTTAAGATTAAAATCAGTTTTTCCTTCCGTCCCTGATGGCAGCAATGTTATCAATGAAAATCAGTATCTGGTCTACAGTCGGGTCCATAAAAACAGTTGCGCATGTGGCAGATTATCCCTTTAATATAATGTAAGACAGTCAAAGAATGGTTGCTGTCATTTTTCAACAGTTTCACATGAAAACTCCGGACAGGTCAGTCTTGGATTATTTATTACTTCCAAATGAAAATGAAGTCTCATCCTTTTTCTCTCTCATCCACTGACACTGTTCACCATCACAGGCACCATGTGGTCAGGAGAAGTTAGACATATCCCAGGAACACCCTGGAGGTATTTCTTAAAATTTGGAACAAATGTTCACTTGGATTCAAAGATGATCTGAGTGGAATTTCGCTGCTCAGAAATCAAGGTTACCGTGACCTCACAGAAAGAATCTCTTTACTACACTTATTACACAAGACATTTTTTTTTGTCAGATTTCCTTCATCCCTTCATTGGATAAAATAATGATGATTCATATACTGAAGGTCAAAGGTCATCTTGACATAATGTTTTGCAAAAACACATTATTGGTCTTAACTCAATACCATAATTCAGGAAACAGAAGGGGAGATTGTGATCATGTCCCCTGTAACCATGGTTGGCCAAGGCATCTGAACACGAGGCAGCTTTTCGAATGAATACAAATACATTGCTCAGGACTCACTCACAAACAGGGCCTTTATTCATTCATTTATTCATTCATTCATCTTCGACCACTTTATTCTCCACATGAGGGTCGTCAGGGGGCGCTGGTGCCAATCTCAGCTGGCATAGGGTGAAAGGCGGGTACAGGTCGCCAGTCCATCACAGGACCATGCAGAGACAAATAATCATCCACTCTCATACTCTCACCTACGGTCAATTTAGAGTGTCCAGTTTGCATTTTTGGACAGTGGGAGGAAACTAGAGAACCTGTAGAGCTCCATGCAGAAAGACCCATGTTGTGGCCGGGTCGTGAACCCAGGTCTTCTTGCTGCAAAGGTAAGAGTGCTAACCACTACACCAACAGAAGAAGCTGTTGTTCATTATATATTTGGAATTAAATTACGTGTGAATTTTAAATGTCAAGAAAAAGAGCTACAGTGTTTGTCACTGTGAAATCAGTGCAGTGGACAACGATGATCACAGCAACTAAATGTAATCATTTCTTTGGGGTTTTCGGGTTTGTTTCTTGGACACATTGAGACATTTGTACATGTCCCTGGTCGCCTGCGGGGCTTTGGGAAGCTGCATTTCCCTGTATTTTACAGATCAGACTGTTGCTTTATAAAAATAAATTAAAAAGTATAGACATGTTTTCTTAAATTTCTCCATGCTTCAGTGTTTTAAAGCATGATAAATCTTTTTTTTTATGTCTTGTTTTTCCACCCTGTGCATGAGTCTCTGATGGACACATGAAGGCGCCATTTCCATACGTATGGAAACCTCTTCAGTTCAGTTCAACAAGAAGCTAGAACAAGTTATTAACGAGTGCAGTTAATAACTTTAAAATAAGGTAGACTGCTTCACCACCCACACCAGTCAGCCGGAACTCATGTGAGGATTAATGAGATTGGTACAGAGAGGCTGCTGAGGGGGCGATTACGCACAATGTTTGCATCTATATCTGACCTAAGGTGAAGCTAGTTTGATTTTATTAATAACCAAGAAAGAAAACACGGGGCCATCCGTTGCTGTGCGTGAGCTCTTTGCATTCTTACATTTCCATTACGCACAGGAGAGCGCTCACATGCCTCCTGGTCAGGACGAGCTCTCTTGGCAGAAATGGAGCAACGCGCACGCAAGACGCCCCGGTCACTCATAACTGGACTACACGGAGTACGACGCTGAAACAACCTCCTTACCAATTTTTTTCCCATTTGCTCCTTTTTCTTTTAATTTCCCTGCGTGCGTAAAGTGTATGACTACTTCAGCCATGAGCCCGTGACGTCGGGAGTCGCGTCCTGCTGCTCCAAGAGGTCCCAGCACTTTAAAGTCCTTGAATATTTGTACTGTGAATATGTCTTTCTGTCTCCCTCCCTTCATCTGAACCTTGCTCCGCTGCCAGCATGGCCGCAGCAACCTGAGGAGAGGAGATGGATTTAGAGGTGAAGGATGCGAACGCGTCGAACTGTTTGTCCCGGAATGAGAGCGACCACCGTGGACTGAGCGCCTCACCCCCAAGTGGAGTGTCCACTGCGCTGGCCAGCGTGCTGATCTTCACCATCGTGGTGGACATCCTGGGGAACGTCCTCGTCATCTTATCCGTGTACAGAAACAAGAAGCTCCGGAATGCAGGTGAGGGATGAGGACGAGAGCAGGTGTTTGATTTATTTGAAATTGACCTACTTTTTGTTTGTGCATGAGCAGGGAAAGCAGCTGTAATGGCCAATATTCCATTGTGGACATTAAGATATTTATTTATTTGTTTGTTTGAGTATACAATATATGTTATATGCCATGGAGTGTTGATATTTCATTTAAAATGACTGATGTGAAAGAGAAATCATGAGACAAAAGCTCTGACCCAGGGAAAATCATATGATATATTGGATAAAAGATTCTTACGATCCAAATCACCAAACCGTTAAACCTCTGTGAAGAATATTTATCAATGCAGCGTTTCAAAGGAACAAAAAAATACAATCTCACACCATGAAATATGACAATATTATAGTGTGTTGATGTTACACACGTACACAGTAAGTATATCAATTTACATCTACGACAAAGTCAGTGACCCATAGGCTGTGATGTGTCCTGCTCTCCACTTTTCATTCATAACTATAATTATGTAATATAAGACGTATAGTGTGTGTGACCTCAGATTTTCAGTCCTCCAGTCCCAGTGTGATGGAGTTTCCTCAGCCTCGCTTGTCTGCGTCTGCATCTCTTCATGAATAATAACTCCCTCTCCGCGCCGTCTGGATTTAGCCACGGTTTCTTCACCGCAGATGAATCACTTTCCTCCTTAGATCGGGACCTGTATTGTGTGCATGGCCTCTTGTGTCATTATGTGAGTTTAAGGTCCATCACAGCCTTCACACTCTTCTTGTGTTACTTCTGATGGCTCCTGACAAACAGTATAGTGAAGGCATAGGGAATGTTTATGATCATCACTTTGACATATTTATTTCTGTCTGAGATTGTGACAAAGAAAGCTGTGGCATATTTGAGAGAGAAATTATAATGAGCAACACATGTCATCATTTCTTGAATCTTTCATTAGTGATTAACACTTTTAAAAATGTCTATTTGTTCACTGTGAGTGTGAGAAATGATTCACGTTAACGCGTTGAAGTTACACAAAGAGATATATCACAGGATTCTCCTTTCAAACGAGAAGTCGAAATCATACAAGACCTGTGCTTGGCTGCTTCACTGGAAGCTACCTTTAGAAAATCTCGATGAATTGAAGTTGTTTTAGTAAATGTGTAAGTCTTCGATATTTGTGCTTTGGTCACAGGTGTCACAGATAATCAATAACCAGTGAACACACAGTAGTCCAAAGTTATGCGCTATATATTTTAACTCCTATGTTGGAAATGTCTTTTATATACATCTGATCTGAAGTCCAAAACATTTCAGTTTATTTTCAACAAAAGGAGCTTTGGATGGGACATAGAACTGAAACATGCTGATTTTGTTGATTGTTTCCAAAACTAATAACATTATGAAACCCAAAGCCTGTTTGTTGTTTTCTGTGGAAAACCCCGCACAAATGCAGTGACAGAAGAATCAGTCACAGACAGTTTAAGCAGTGAGGCACTGCAGGGTCTATGGTTTAAAAGGTACAACATCACGATGCATGTTTTAATCTCTAGTCACAAGAATTGTTAAAAAATCGCATAAAAAGCATTTTATGATTGCACCCCCATGATGAAGAACGGCACCAAACATTGAGACATCAAAAACTCGGACAATGAAAATCAAGAAAACCTTATGTTGAGACGAAAGACGAAAACAATCAGCAGTAAAGGTAGAAATCGATAGAAAACATAGAAGAAAGAAATAGAAAATGATCACGACGCATGTTTTATATTAGTATAGTCACAAGAATCATTAAAAAAAACCAACACAAAAACTAGCTTGTCGTTTTACGATTACACCCCATGATGTTGACGAGAGCAAACATTGAGACATGAAACGAGGGACAATTCCAAAGACTTTTCCTAACTGGGAAAATAAAAATCAAGACAACCTTGTGTTGAGACAAAAGACTCAACTCAACAATCCCAGCATGACGCTGATTGGAACGTGCAGAATCATAGGCAGCAGGATTAGGTCAGCAAATGCTTTCGGAGTGGCAAGCTTTTAATTACAATTTGCGATACATTGCGTAACACGTCCAGCCTGCGCCTGTGTGCACCAGCCAAAAGCAATTTGGTCAGACATTTAGTAGCCAGAAAAATAATTTGATTATCTGGTTTGCAAAAAAATTATGACACAGTTCGCTAGACTTGAACAAGAGGCAGGGCTAAATGGCCTGTTCAAAAGTCTTCTCTCAACACTGGCAAGACTCTAAACGGTGCACTGATGCAGACCTCATGTCACTGTTCTCCGTCTTTAATTGGACTGACTGACTGGCAGACCCGGTCACACGAGGGTCCATCACCCTGAAACTCGCTCAATCTCATTCTATGAGTGTTCTTTTTTTTTCATTCCACGTGTGTCCTCGAGTCCCCGAAATCGTTACTGTCCTCAGCCTATCAACAATCTCCTCTCTGTTCTTATTTATAGGTTTGGCTTCCTTTTGAATCAATATTTAATTGTGCAGCGTCTCCAAAAGGAAAACAATGGACAGAGCTGAGGAACACTGCGCAGCTGCAGAAAATCTGTCGCCAGTGAAATTCACTTTCTCTGATAGATGGATGTTTTGTTAAGGGGTGACAGGCGCAGTGTTAAAGGACGGCGTCCCCTGGGCCGACAGAAACACATGATTTATGACCTCCAGTAGGTACAGTTTTGTGGGGGAATCTGTGTCAAGCAGACTGCCGGGGAAGAATTCCATCTCCTCTCTCTGCCACACACTATTCTGACTGCCGGTTTGCTCGCTCACACACATCGGCAAGACCCTTCCGCTCTGCTTCACTTGGACATACTCGCCTTGCGTGCTCCCTCCTGTGTGTCCAGCCTTTACAAAAGAAAACACGCATGTGCACACATTTGGGAGACGCTGGTGAATCTGAGTGACGAAATAAAAGTCGTTTACAACACATATAGGGGAGAGGAGAACTGGTGAACCATTCTGTGCAGATCGGCCTGCCAATGGGGGTTAACCAAACTAAAAATAGACTTCAAAATGCACTGATGACAGGGGGTGAGGGGGTTTGTATAGAGGTGTGTGTGTGTGTGTGTAGAGGTGTGTGTGTGTGTGTGGGGGCTTGGGAGCAGATGTAGGAAAGAATGAAATAAAGATTCTGGGTATGCACAGCCAATGTTAGGAGCTGTGGGTCATGGGGGTGTTTAAGGTCAGGGTGTGAATTTTGTGAAGTCACACATCACATTGAGTCACTCCACAGTCGAGAATAAAACCTCGATGCGCCCAGAGGGTGAGACGGGGACACTCAGTGGACTTGTGAGTCAAACCAGAACCCGATCTAAATTGTCAGCACAGGTCCGAGGGGAATATCACTTAGCACACCACATTAAACACGTCGTCCTCTCCTGGCCACAGAATACTGGACGACATTTGGCTCTCTGAGGTGTCAGATTAGGATTATCCGACCACACCTGGGTCAAGTGAATCGTGTCATGTTTACATTGACTCAAAAAATGGACGTAGTCTTCTGCTTGCTTCTGTTTAAAGGCTCGCAATTTAAACTGGAAATTCACAGACGTGCCGGCAACCAGGCACCTGCTGTCCACTGTGCACCGTGTTTTCATCGTCTATTATCCTCTTAATGTAAATATCATTTACATAATTGACATCATAACAGCGTTTGAGACGATTAACTCAAGAAAATGTGGTTAACTGCAGGCTCCATCCATTTTTATACACAGTCTTTGATTACATCTAATCTTTCCTTTCTAATGTGGTGAGATTTTTATGCAAGTCTACAGAATCCACAATCCTTTTTTTGTGACCGAGCTCTCACAGCAGACTCTTTTTGAGTCTTGATGGTCTGATTTTTTTTATCTAATACCCTTTCAGACATTGGGGGTCAGATTGGAGGACAGCCTTTGATGATGACGCTGGTGTTTTGGTTCACACAAGGCCACACTATCACAAAAAAGCATCTTGAGTCATTTCAATGTTAAACTTTTTCCCCCGGGGCCTCATGAACACGGGTTAATGAAGTGTATACAGTCACTACTAATTCCTCACCACTTCCCAAACGGTTACCTTTACTTATTCACGATCACTCGACTGACTAAGAAAAAAAAAGGCACTTGTAGTAATCAGCCTCACACTGTTGACATTCATCTGGATCCAAGCACCGCCAGCCCTCCCACACAAACATTTCATCTTTCCTTCAAAGGTGTAAAAATAGAGCTGGTTGAAGTGAAGCGTAGCATATCACATTTCCAGTATAAGTGGTGGCGCAGAGATGGTGGGTTTGACAGAGGCACATAAGCCCCTGGGATTCACATGTGCACACAGTGATGCAAGTTGTGGGATTGAAAGTCCTCCTCCTCAGCTGCCACGCTTTTGTTTTGTATCTTCTGCTTTGTGTTTGTCGCTATACGCACGCATCTTTATCCCCTTCTTGCTTCGCTGCGGCTCCATTGTTACTTTCCAACATTGTTCTTTTAAAAAAAGAGAACTATTCACTCAACATGAATGAAGGAACTTTAATATATATATATATATATATATATATATATATGTATATATGCTATAAATATGCTCACGTGCAGTTTTATACCACGGATGGTGGGGGTGATGAGAGGAACCTCCTGGTGTGATTCTGGTGAATCAGAGCTGAGTTTTGATTTGTGTTTTCATCTCAAAAAAGAAATGAAAGCAAGAATCTGTTGATTTGATGCAACATATTTCTTGACTGACAGTTTTCTGGGAGCGACACAGTGAGATCAGATAATGGTGTCACAGGATTTAAAGGCCGAGTGTCAGCTGTCCCTGTTGGCCTGTAACCAGTCAGGATGCAGGTTTAAATCCATTCAACTCACACTTGATAATAAAAGCACAACAATAGCAGGTATGACTCTATTCTGGTGTATCGGCACGCGAGTATCTATATTGGTGGCACTTTTACACGAACAAACATTTTGCTGTGAGTGCCGCAAGTTTGGGTGTGAGGCGCCTCACCCTTTAGCACCTAACCCAATGTCCACAATGTCCGTCTGGACTTTTGATTATTTTAACCATAAAAAGACCAGAGAATGTTCTGTAACTAAGTGCTTTTGCCCATTTTCCCAGAATAATGTTCAATATCTGTCAGTTATTAACAATTCACTGCACAGTTTTAACAAATTAAAATGAAGGAAAAACACTCTAGTTGTACATGAACAACAGATTGTGCATGTTAATTTTGAAATTTGAACAGTATAACACGTATTTACAATAACATTTGTACACATGTTCTACCAACTCTCTGGCGACAAAGATGCTGATTCTCCGAGTGAAATAATAACCAAACCGTCGCGTAACTACTTTGACAGAAAGTTAGGCTTGTGCCAACATGTCGTCAGCGGTACGCTCGGTTTTAAAGGGTTAATTTGATTTATTGAACAGCAAGAGGTAAGAAGGTTCTTCTTCTCAGCGGTGTTTTAGCATTTAGCTCATTCTTGTGACAAAAGGGGGGGGGGCAGAAGATTCTGGAGCACGGTCTGTCTGGCCAGCACACATGACCACACCGAGCCACATGATGCCAGCGAGGAATCAAACCTCTGCACTATGGCAAATGCACATTGTGAGCATCACAAACACAATCTGACAGATATTGCCCACTGAGCTAGAAGATGAAGAACAAATGCTTTATTTCATCAGGCTTAAGAAAGGACTTGTGGTTTTAGTAGCCTGTATTCATCTGTGAAGACCTGTGGCAAGCCTCTTCACAAATAACATGATGCATATTGCATTTAATGATGCGTACAAGTGTATACTCTTTATTTTCTTTAGGACTTAAGTTGGGCAAGTAGAAGTAACATTAGACTGTAGCTGTGCTGTATTTGTGGTGCCCGGGATTATAACGAGGATTCGACCGTTGCCGATTGATGCCCGACATTTAACGACTTTAAACCCATTGCGTTGTTTCAGCTGCTGTTGCAGCGAGCGAGAGCCTCGTGCGTTCACATTTTATCTTCAGGAGGTACTTCATATTACAATCACCGAGCAGCACCCCCGACATCTTGACACTAAATATAACAAATGAGCCACGTTATGTGTGAACCTTCACAGATTATTGGCAAAAAAGTGATTTATATATTTATTTTCTGACAAAGTGTGTGCTAAATGCTAAAAAGCTTTAAAAAACCTGCTCCAAACTCATCTCCGTTATCACAAACCTTAGCTTCTAAAAAGTGTAGCTCATGAGTTATTGCACAATGTCTCCTCAAATCTGATCTGGCACTTCTTTTACAAAACAGCAATTAAATTGCATTATAGTTCAGTGTATGTTCTTGGTATCTTAATTGTTATCTGACACAGCATTAGAATTTGATTTATTGTTTTATCCCCCACTCAGAGCAGCTGCACTGTAACAACATCAGACGTCATTTTCTCTGAGGAGAACCAGTGTCATACGACCACAGACTCAGACCCCAGGAGGACAGGAAGTTGTTTTGATATAATCGAACGTTAAAATGACCCATGTCCTGGTTTGTATGTACTAATCTGCTCTGTCTTTTGTCAGGGGAAACGCAATATTAAAATAAAGAACCATTTGATTTGCGCAATTTCATTGCAATGGACGGTCCAACAAAATCAAACAAGTGATTATTGTGGATGGGAATCCGTCCAAAAATATCAAAACATTACATTCACTACTATAAATATGAACGTCATGGTGGTGATAAATGAAAAAGGTAGGAAAAGTTTGGGCGCCATAAATATCTGGACCACATTTCTATCCCACAGTGGTTGAGATTTACTGCTCAAATCACACATCGAAATCTTTACTGATAGAAATAGATAAATATATGTAAAATACACCAATGAAACCAAAGCCACCCACCAAATGAAGGCTCGTTCAGTCACACAGACTGTCAAAGACTGTGATGATTAAGTGTCATTAAGCACAGCAGGGCCAGATTTGATAATGTGAAGATTTCCAGGAGTTCATTTTCACTTCAGACCTTTTTTTAAACAGTAACATTTATGCAAAAATGCACTGTTTTACAAGAATTACATTTTCATTGTCCCAATTATAATTTTTAAATGGAAATGTAACCAAATCTAAGCCACGCAGGAGTGAGAAAATGAAAAAAACTCCTTTCGAACTCCTTACCAGCTATGCTAATGGAGGCTAATGGGGGTGACTCGTGACAAGTCCCTCCCTGGCTATAAATAATGCATTATAAAACCGAAGCTGCGGGCCTTACAAAATCTCACTGAGGGCTGTGATTGTCCTGTGGGCTGGACTTCAGACCATCATTGTAAGAAAAGTAATTGGTTGTTTTTTGGAGCAAAAATCAAGAATATTCTCCTGGATCCAGAGTTGTTCAATGGAGAGTTTATAGTTAAAGCCTCACCATGAGTCTGAGAAGGAGCACAAGGCACAATCATGATAGTCTTTTATGATGGAAATCCCAGTCATACTCCAGTGAGCCACTTTATTTTAACAAATCTAACCCAGGTGGAGAGTGAAAAGGCATAATTGTGTGTCCAGTTCTTGTTGTCTGTGTGTTTCTAAACTTCTTCTCTTTCTCCAGGCAACATCTTCGTGGTAAGTTTGTCTGTAGCAGACCTGGTGGTGGCGTTATACCCCTACCCGCTGGTCTTGACAGCCATCTTCCACAATGACTGGACCATGGGTGACCTGCACTGCCAGGCCAGCGGCTTCATCATGGGCATCAGTGTCATCGGCTCCATCTTCAACATCACGGCCATCGCCATCAACCGCTACTGCTACATCTGCCACAGCCTCCACTATGACCGCGTGTGCAGCCTGAGGAACACTTGCTGCTTCCTGGGCCTCACGTGGCTGCTCACTGCCCTCGCCACTGTGCCCAACTTCTTCGTCGGCTCGCTGCAGTACGATTCCCGCATCTACTCCTGCACCTTCGCCCAGACGGTCAGCTCATACTACACCATCTCTGTGGTGATTATTCACTTTCTGATCCCGCTGCTGGTGGTGTCTTACTGCTACATGAGGATATGGGTGCTGGTGATCCAAGTGAAACACAGAGTCAAACCGGAGCAAAGGACCAAACTGAAACCAAGTGACGTGAGGAACTTCCTGACTATGTTCATGGTGTTTGTGCTGTTCGCTGTGTGCTGGGCACCACTGAACCTCATAGGACTGGCTGTAGCCATAAATCCTGCCAAAGTGGCACCCCACATTCCTGAGTGGCTATTTATCACAAGCTATTTCATGGCATATTTCAACAGCTGCCTCAACGCCATAATATATGGACTGCTAAACCAAAACTTCCGCAAAGAGTACAAGACGATCCTGCTTGGTCTTTGCTTCCCGCGTTTGCTCCTCATGGAGACGTCCAGGTGTGCTACAGAGGGCCTGAAGACGAAGCCCTCCCCGGCTGTAACCAACAATAATGTAGCAGAGATGAATGTATAAATAACTGTTTCGTGTGTCTGGAGCCTCATTGTGGAAGTCTGCAATGGTTCACCAAGTGCCTTTTCATACGGTGTTTATCATTGAAGGAGAGGACACTGTTTCATCATGTTTCTGTCAGTCATAAAACAACCTTCAGTTTCCATCACCGGTGCAAACTACTCCTTTGTGATACCAGCCCTGCTCTATTTTGATATGAGTCCACACAATTCTTCACAATCCTCACGTTTACATGCACAGTTTAATCGAGCTGCGGCCGTAGCTCGACTGAGTCAGGCAATCAGACAACTTGATGCGTCCGAGTATACGTGCGGTGGAAAAAAAACAATTTATTGGCCGCGTATGTCTGACTCCGCCTCCGTAAGTGGCGCTGTATTTTTCTATAAGCTAGTGCTTATTGAATCAGTTTCCTGTTGACATTTACGTCACAGAAGAATGAGGACGTGATGTGGTTCTGTATGTTTCGTACCTGCTGTTCATGCTAATTGTGATACAAATTAGGTCGAGCATGGCTCTTGTGGTTACTAGGTTGTCCAAAGAAAGACGTCGCCGCCACAGTTTATAGGTCCTCTCCTTCCACTTCCGGGTCAAAGACCGGAGAGGAAATCAAGACCTCAAGTCCAACTCCAGTCTGACTAAGCGCATGCATGCAGGAATAACCGGACTATGAATCGCATTATCCAGGTATGTTAATCTGACTTAGACTAGTTAGATTTTTGTAGGACTAACGTGTTTACATGACATCAAGAAAACCAAATTATTGTCTTAGTCTGACTAAAATAAATCAGACTTTTAACATGCATGTAAACAGACTGAATGTGTTTTTCATTATAGCGGTGTTTAGATCTTGTGTCGCCCGGTGACATGCCCACACTGTACACAATGTAATGTAGTTTTGTTTTTTGTCAAGATTGTTGGAGGCGACAGCAACATTGCACTAGTAAAGTGAGACGACTACACACAGGTTGCAGTATGACTAAAGACACAAAGAAGTCTCAGAGGTAAATTCTACTGCTCAAAAACAAGTCGTTCAGCAATTTGGTGGCATAAACACCTCTTACCTCTGCCCACCCCTGCTCTGCTGCTGTATACACACAAACGCTCCTTCAATCAGGTCTGATGGTAGTGGAGCTGTTTTCAGATGAAGGACTGATGGATACAAATACAGTTAGACCAAACAGAAGCAGAAGGTTACCAAGTTACGCAAGTTAATGCAGCGTTGAAGACAGACTCACTGACTACTTTAAGTGAAGGTAGAAAAGTACAAAAAAAAAAAAAGCCTTTCATTATTCACTGAAAATAACTAACTTTTGCACCATGGAGTGGAATCAGTTGCAAGATTTGTTTCTCTAAAATCCCTCAAACAGATTCAGCACATACCATATAGCCTATTTTTGGATGAGAGGCTTTCCTCTTCAAGTCACACCGTGGCATGTGTACATCACATGCGCTGCCTATTTGCACTGTTTGACCATGAGTGAGCCCATGTCAGTGATGCAGTGACAACAAAATAAATATGTATCATCTATTACCACAGTGTCTTTGATCTTTTACACGGTGAGATGTTCATGATGAGAGAATCTAAGGATTTGTCATTTCCACTCAATGAAACTCTTAATTTGACACTCTTTCATTCAGTTCTCGGTTCAGTTAACGCTGTTATTTGGATTGGAGTGATTTAGAATGTTAATATACGTGTGTCGGTTCATAAGTTGAATCTCATATTTAGTTCTCAGTGTGTGTGCATATCCCTGGGAGTATAGTAACGGTATTATTTCACCAGTTTGTCTTCTCACCCGCAGGCTCGTCCTCTGAGTAATGTTACCCTCACATAAAAAGCGCTGGGAAGACGTGGAGCAGCGTTTGCTCTGGTTTTAATTTGAGGAACTTGAAACCGCAGCAAACACTACAATTTCAGAAGTGGCTTTGTGTGTTAATGGCAGGTATGCATTGTTGTCTGCAAAGTTCAGTTCTCTCAACCATTTCAGACAATCCGTCTGGGAAGCAAAAGTGTATCCTCAGTGTATAGCAGCGTATTAGCTTTTCAGACTCAAAAGTTGAAAGGTCCTATAGGCGTCCCCCCGGGGGCCCTGGAACCTGAATGATTTGGGGAATGGGGGAGGAAAAGACGATAAATAAAACAGGGTGTTTGTATATTAAATGCCTCAGGGACATGATATGCATCGGGAGCCAGAGATGAAATTTTCTGATTGTGCAACTGTGCCCGAAAACATGTCACCCGAGCTGAGATGAGCTCTGACAGTCTAGCAGCATAACTTTCACGCGGCGAACAAACTATGAGCGGTTCACCTCACAGGGAGCCTTCAACATGTCAGCGTGACACATTCTTGATATGATGCACTGTTGCTGGAATATTAAAGACATTTTCACATTCCTGGTGTCTAATTTATAAATATTTCAGCACATTCCTCATTTGCCGTCAGATCTTTTTTGTATTCTGCTGCTAAGTTTTGGATACGTCGTCTGATGAATGAATAAACTGAAGCCTCACGGACGATTAGAAATGCAGGAACATGAATCCCAATCCAATCTCGGTGAGTCAGTCAGGTGCTGTCAAAGTTTCAGAGCAGCAGCAATCACACAAAATGGTTTCTGTTGCCATGCAGTCTTCGAATCAGTGTCTCTGATGTGGAAGAAAGAAGCTGTCCACATGCCAGTGCAAGGTCAGCCACAGATGAGTGGCTAAAGGGGCTTGAGGGGAGATGGCAGTGTTGGCTCGACCACACCAGAGTCAAAGACTAATGGCAGGGTCACCCTTCTTTTTCTCTTTCCTCTCAACATTACATTCTTTCTTTCTTTCTTTCTTTCTTTCTTTCTTTCTTTCTTTCTTCTATTATATGCATTCTGTTCCCTACTAAGACATCTAAAAATAACTTCACTTTGGAAAATGGTGTTTTCTTCTTCTGCTTTTTTAAGATGAGGAGATTGATAAATACTCTGACAATAAATGATTTATTTGTGTATTATATCTGGATTGTTTAATTCTAACAAAAAAACAACATATATATACATATATATATAAAATAACATGGTGACTGTTTTCTCTCTCTATAAAGAGCAAGAAGTACCTGTTTACACGCACATATATATCTTTGTAAGATAGGAAATGGCATTTTGATTAAAACAAAAAATAACGTGGCAGGACAGATATTCCCTAGAAGATAAATCAGGAGACAATCCAAAGTCTGGGATGAAAAGCTGAAATGACTCGTCTCTCCAACCACACTGTCATTTTGCCTGTGATTTAATGTGAAAGGCAATAGCTTGTGGAGACATTTTTCTTACAGTTAAGTTCAAGGACAGTGTGAGCTATCTGTGCTGTCCTATGCTATAAGATCCATCATAACTCGTCACTTCATTTTGCCAATTTCACTTAATGGATGTGGGTCTGTCAGGCTGAGAGTCACATTCTCTTTCTAAGAGGGGTTTTCTTTATCTTTCCCTCTGTAACATCAGCTTTGTTTAGTCCTGCGTTGGCTGCTGCTCTGCAGCTAAATCCCTACATGTTGTCATATAAGGATATGTCAAAGCTTTGTATTATTAAATCATGAAGTTGTTTTGAATCAGATGTGCAAAGCCATGTGGAAAAAATAATACTCCTCTCTTCTTCCTTTACTGGTTCATTCCCTTCTCTTCTAGAGAGACCTCGTAGAAACACATTCTCATTTGTGGGAGCTAGAGATTATTTCCACAGCGGTGGAACCCTGTCACAAATGTGATTAACACAAAATGGATGCACAATGAGCCGTTATATGGCATAACAGTGACATGGCCTGATGGTTGTTCCTCTTGTCTTTCACAGAGGAATTTCCACAGCTCTTGCACAGCAGTGCATTTTCCAAGCAGTGGGGTCTCACTGTGGGTCTGCTGCCACAAAAGCAAGTCTCCTAATGGATTTTGTGCATCAGGTTTAGCTCTCCCTGTGTTCTCATGCATATGATGAATGCGTACATGTCCCGGCGGGCTCAGGGTCACAAAAATATCAGGAGGTTTCGAGTGTTTTGGGTCCAGGGATGTCAGGCAGTGCAGGAAGTGGGGGATGATAGTGATTATTTGTGTCAGATTTATTGTCTTTATTTTTATGATCAGTTCATACACAGAGAGCTGGGGTATGGATGGATTTGTAAATATTTATTTCTACTTCTACTTGACAAAATGCTTGCTGAGGCCCGAGTTCTATGTAACTGGCTTGAAGAAGATCTTTGATTCACAATACACAAGTCATGTGTTCACACTAAGTATAATCAACTACACATACTCAAAAGCAAAAGCACAAGTACTTCTTTTGCAGAGGAACAGCCTCGGACAGAATTGCTTACATTTTTTTTTTATTACCAGATTACATTACTTGATGATATGACACTGATGCAGCAGAGCTTTTAAAGCATATTGAGGTGTCGACCTTGGCGTCAGAGGGTCACAAGTTAAGTGCCAAGAGTTGTGAGATGCTTAATTGTTTTCGCCTATAATCTTAGATTTCTTTTTAGATAATTCCTCTTTCTGGGCCCAGACTCTTAATTTAATTGTAATCCCTTAAGTGTGTTTGAAAGGGAAAATCAATGCTAACAAAAGTTTGAAACAGTGTGAAATACACTTATTTGATTTCTTGCAGATTATGGGCTCATTGAACAGCAGCCAGGTCACAGTATGAAAACCTGTCCATTTTCTACTGCTTTAATCTCCACATGAGAGTCGTGGGGTCCAATCCCAGCTGACATAGGGCAAGAGGTCACCAGGATTACTGCAACTCCCTCTACTTTGCCATCGATTAATCATTGATGTCTCGCCTGCAAGTCATGCAGAACACTGCAGCACGTCTTCTGCCTGGGAAGTGCAAATGTGAGCATGACACACCAATATTGGCCTCACTCCACTGGCTACCAGTTTGTTTTAGGATTGATTTTAAAGGCTGGCACCTCAATATCTGGCTGAACTCAGAGCATGTAGGTCGGCTAACCAACTGCTTTTAGAAGTCCCAAAGTCCTTTGCAGTGGCAGCTCCTTGGCTCTGGAATGCCCTGCCCTGCCACGTTAGAGGAGCCCAGACTGTTGGGCATTTTAAATTGCCTTTTAAAAAAAAAGAGCTTCTATTACTCCATCTGGTTTAACACAGGTTGAGTTGGACTCCCAGTGTTTTGGTTTGTTTGTTTTGCTTCTTATGTGTTTTTACTACGCTCTGTATCGTTTTTAAATGTTTTATGGTTTTGACTGTTATTATTTTGTTATTTGTACAGCACTTTGGTCAACCTTGGTTGTTTTTAGTTGATTTAAGTCTATCACAGGTCAAAAAATCACTCTCACAGTCTCACTTATGGTCAATTTTGTGCGTCCAATTAATCTAATCCCCAATTCTACATGTTTTGGATTGTGGAAGCTTCATATTGAAAGACCCTCAAACCGGGATCTGAACCAGTGACCTTCTTGCTGTGATGCAACAATACTAGCCACTGCACTACCGTGTGTCCCCAACATGAAAACCACTGGTGTAAATAATCTAACAAACGATGGCTGCGTTCCATTTTGCTTCCTCAGTTTCAGGGTGCGTGTGTTGTCATGAGTAATAATTGTGTGCTTTTCCTGCTAAAAATGTGTCTCATTGGCTGCTGTGAAAACGATTAGATGGTAATACTTCATCAGATGAGAAGACTTACTTTCCATTGTGGTAGCATGCGGAAACAATACACCAGCTCATAGATTTACTGACATGAAATAATACAGTTAATCATCCTCTCACCATTCGTGGCAGCTGTAAGTGAACAACTATATGAAAATCATCAAATATCGTACTCTAATTTCAAAGGGAAACTTCATTTACCGCAATGGTCCTGCACTACAACACTATAAATATGTCCTGCAGAAGGACACTGGTGCTTGATCAAAAACAACAGGTGTGGCGTGTGGGGTGCCTCTGCTTTGACTGAAAGCACATGTGACATGTGGAATGCAAAAGGCATCGGAGTCCAGACACAGAGAGAGAGCCATGAGAAACACTACCAGAGGGTCAGAAGTCTGGATCCATGAGGAAGGACAACTTGAACTTGCAGTAGAAGACCCTTGAATGACCACATATACACACTGCAAGTCCATCGAGAACAGGGCTTTTATTTTTTGAACCCGTTGTGTTATTCAAATTCCCAAACCCACCATAACAGGATGAACATGTGCGTCTAGTGACTGCACAAGCTTTGTCTTCTGTGATTTGTGTTTCTTTTTAGCCCAAGGATCACTGCAATAATCTTCAAATTCATGTTTTCCATGTGTTTCCAGAGAAAATATATCCAGGGAATTGATCTGAAATCGTTTCTAATAGCTTATTGTTTGTTCAGATATTTTTGCTCTGCCACGAGAAGAAAAGATACGTTAAAAGACTAATATTTGTTTTTTGCAGACAACAAAGTACAGTCAAATCAATACACATAACATGAGTGGGACTGGTGCAGATTAATAACTGCAAAGGCCTTTGTTCAATAATAAAAGAATCTATGAAGTATTTTAAGCAATTATCAACATCGAAAAAATTGTTTATGCTCTTACTTTATGTTCTTTATCAGTTTCATCATAATAATTCCTTTGACAGGCACAAAAATGCAATGACGCAGTGTACGAGCACTGAGTATATAAAGATGTCAAAACATAAACGCCTGTGACAAGAACATATCTACAGCTCTTAAGCAGTGTTCCAGTGGTGTGTCTGATCTTTTTGGGAGTGACGGAGGGTTTAGAATGGAAAAAGCACAATTCATTACAAAACAAAAAGGGCAGAACATAATTGTGAAAAATGTTCTCACTGCTTCATCCAGCAACAGATCAGAGAATAATTCATTTCACTGCAACAATGCACCATGTCTTCTGAGTCAGGGTTTGGTCTTCTGTCGAGTAACTCCTCGTGATTAGAATTGCCACAACGAGCAACATGACTATTGAGAACACACTTCTCTGGATTGTTCTTAGTGATTCTCTCCGGTCTCCTGTGAGCGTCTTCTCACATGAAATGTGTTTTGAGGAACCTGCTGAACACGTGACCGTCGAGAACAAAGCCAAAGCCACTCACTGACACTCAGTGATGGAGATTCAACCAGAAACAGCCGGTGCACTGACACTAAAATGCGTATAGTTGGCACCAAATGGACGAAATGACTCGGTAACATCTGCAAATTGAACCAGAAAAAGTCTGCAGCATTGCATTATTCAGGAATGAAGGGGAAAAAGAGCACTGTACATGGGCATTGTGCACACACCGTCATGAGGACATGGAGGTTATGTCATGTCATATTTTTAATTCCCGCAATAAATGATCCTTTAATAAAGGATTGACTCATGGTTTTGTGTATTTACAGCCTGGGAAGAGGAGGAACAGAGAGAAATGTCAGCCTAGGACTTGACATTAAGTGTTTTCATAATAAGAACACACAGTTCATACTTGAACAGAGTATTTGCTCTTCAGGCTCTGAGCCTCATCACAGTGAAATATTGGATTCTGTGTCAGCTTTAACATAATACTTTGCCAGTCAAGGGATGTATAATGATTTATGGAAAATTATATTTATTTTTCTTTGGTTGCTTTGACCCGTATGATCATTGTCCTGTGAAATGATGGCATGCCATACAAAGAGTTTTGATGTACTTTTCTCATTGCTGGAAACTTAACATAAATGCCTAATTCTTGGAGAGTTCTTGATGTGCTGAGCAGTCATAATGGGCGCGCCCCAACTGTAGTGTATGGACTAACGCTTCATGTCTATAGATCAGGGGTCTCAAACTCAAAAGAGGTCTTTTGGGTGCAAATGAAGGAAATGAGAAAAGGTTTTAACAAAGTAGGAAATTAGTTTAATATTCGTAGCACAATATTCCACCGTAACACAATAATGATATTCATGATGATATTTCACAGAATTTCAAAGTAAAAGTGTTTGTTCTGATATGGAAGATACACAGTTCACAATTAAAAAAACCAAAAAAAACCAACATGTTTATGATGCATATTGAAATCAAATATTCAATAATAACATAAGTATATATATATATCTATATCTATATATAGATATAGATATATATATATAAATATAATTTTACATTAAGTGCTGTTAATGACAATAGGTAAAACTATCAATTGCAGCACCAACAGAAGCTTAAACCAATTGTTAACCATAAATACAACACTTGTAATGAATAATATAAACCAAAAAGCGTGGCCAATATAAAACACAGCCCTTACTTGAAATACATACACATAAAATGATTTTCTTCTTTTGCTTCAAAAACCAAGTGATTTTTATTTTTGAGTGATATACAAATGTACTTAGTCTATATAGTTTAATAATTTTCTGCCAATAAACCCTCCTAAAGGTTTTATTCTGGAACTGGTTTGTATAATTTAATATGCCTGTTATTACTTTAGTTTTGCTGTTTGTCTGTCTCATTGCTGAGGAATGACGCTTAGGCTGCTACGTCTGATCTCGCGAGACGAGACCTCGTCATGTGACGATCCCGTAACGTGACTCTGCGGAAGTGACAACATTGCGCAGACGAAGCTAAACGTAAACATAAGCTGTCCTCGTTTGCGCGTTTAAATTAACACCAAGCCTCATATCAGCTCAGCAATGGACGGACCCGTCAGAGCACCTTCAGACTACGCAGCCGGACCTCCACCTTATGCCAGAGGGTAAGAAAGCACGGCGTTACAAACGTTATAAACGAGCAGTTAGCATTAGCTCAGCCTAATTTAGCATCCCAGTATGTCAGCGAAGACGCACACCTTCATGTCCCTGCTGCAGTGAAACTGTCCCTGCTGCTATCAAAGAGTCCTTCATTTGTTTCATTAATCAAACCTGCCGACACTAAATTTTAAGTTCAACCATATTATGTCCCCCAAATGCACAACTTCACTGAAATAACGTGGGCTGAAATGTAGCGTTATCAATATCCGGTTTTCTAAATAAAATAACAGTAAGTATATACAACATAGAAGATAATATTAAGATAATTATATTTTATTGCCTTTGTTATTATTGTTAATGCTTATATTTCTGTTTTTGTCTCTGTGTCTTAACTGGATATCATTGTAAATGAGGGTCATCCCTTTCCTAAGTATACATTTCCCTTTTAGTAGAAATAAACCATGTCTATCATTTATATTAGATTGGTTGAAGGACAAACAATCAGGTGTCCCACATCTGGGCATTGTATGAAAGTGTGAAGAGTATGGGTGTAAATGGGTGAATTGCAAAACTGTAGTGTAAAGCAGCTTTAAGTAGTCATCAAAACTAGAAAAGCACTGTATAAAATTAAATATAGACCATTTTCCCATTTACCAAAGTGCCAGCTTTGCATGTTTTACATGCTCAAATTTTTGAAGTTTCATCTGATGTACAACACAATTCTGCATACATTTCAGCAGTGATTGTTGGATTTGATTTCAGGATTTTTTTTGATTGTTTCACTACCAGAGTTTACAAATGATTTCATTCATTCATTTCATAATTTGGTGTTAACCCACATTACAACATTAATCAAGGACAAGGGACATCCCCACATCGGGAGATAGTATGTCTTGATCTAGTCACTTCTCAACAGTGAGGTGGCTGTTGTATGAACTCATCTGACTCATGAACTTATACACCTCTGCAGAAATGAAGGCTCCCTGGTTTCAGCCCTCAAGACACTGCTGTTCTTCACTATCCTCATGGTCACATTACCCATCGGACTGTACTTTGCATCAAAGGCGTACATCTTTGAGGGTAAGGTTGTGGGAAATGTTTGTAACACTACCTTGTTTGTACTTGCAGGTCAGCATGAGTCACCCTGGTGTTATTCTGTTTCAGTGATAATGAATATGGAAGGAGGTTGCTGCCACAAGCTCCTCTCTTCCTCTTCAAGTCTTTGCTTTGTTCCTGATCAGTTTTGTATTGTAACCAGATCCTAACTGATTAGGTTTTATTGTTGTTATCCAATTATTGATATTATTCTTGCAGAAAATCTGATTACGGTTTCACCTTGTGATTAATCTGCAGACCATTTTCCAGAAAATGAGTTCTGTCTACGTTGACATATTCCTAAACACAAACATATTCAGTATATTGAGTGATATAAGGGAGAACAAATTCATAAATTAAACATCTGACACACCTGGCTTTTAAAGGGCGTGAAAAGCAAAATTCTTCTTGGCTTTACACCCAAAACAAACCCAGGAATCAAGTAGCAAAATTGAAGTTGGACATTGCCTTATTGCACTTGTGCCACACATTTTAGAGCATGCACTATAGATTGTCTAAATAGAGTCTTTCCATCTGTATCGCTGAAACATTGTCATCTATGCATCTTGGAAAGGTGTGAAGACGGGTGAATTCCCTCAGGACAAGATCCTCTGAGCCTTTGTTTGCAGTTTAAAACCCAAAGATTATATATTATAATAGATCATATTTACTTTTTTTAATTTAAGTGTATGACAATTTGTTGGCTTTTATTTTTTTAAACACAATGTTTATGACACCACTATTTGTAAATTATTCACAAGGGGCTAACATACCCCTACAACAACTCATAGACCCACATGTTTTGTATGCATTTCCCCCTTCATCCAATCATGCAGCAGAAATGTTGTCAGGAAGATCCAGGTCAGAAGATTTGAGTAAAAAATATTTCAGTCTCAGATTACCTGGTTTATGTTTTTCTGAAACTGCATCTCTTGAGATGTTCACACACAACAATCCAAAGAATGTGCCTAGAAATCTTTTTTAAATGATATTGCAAGTAGACCCCCGTTATACCACCTTGTAGCAGCATGTGTCCTGAATCATTTTCCCTTTGACCTGGCCATGTGACTGTAAGCATAGAAGCAGAACAAAAGTAATTTGGAATGTACAGAGCAGTTTCAGGGAAGTAGTAATAATGGTGAGTAAGGACTCAGACGGAGGTGGTAATACAGATGGAACATTATGCATCCCAACTGCCATGAACCAAAAGAAGAAGAATGTTCTTTTTAAGTAAGAATGTTGCAAATGAGAATTACATAATCTTTCAGGAGCAAGTTGCAATGAATTCAAAATTTTTCTCACCTTTATTTTGAATATCACAGCCTGTTAGAGCATTGTCATTCCTTTATTATGGCCACAGTTTATACTTGTATATTGTAATAACTGCTTCCAGCATAACAGCATGTAAAAAGGTCAAACGGAGTAGTTCACTGGCCTCCTCAGTCACCAGATCGGAATCCAACAAAAACATCTTTTTGCAAATTGACAGCTGAAAAATCAGCTTAAGCTCTGTGATGTTATCACATAAAACACGGAGCTGATACTCAAAGGGTGTTTCCAGCACCATGTGACAAATAACTGAGGCTAGTTGGAGACCAAAGGGTGAAACTAGTGTTCCTAATAAAGTGATCCCTTACATATCCGTAAAAGGTGAATATCAGGTAATTAGATAAAAAGTAGTGGTAAAACAAACCAGTTTGAAGCAGAATCATATAACTGTTTTGCTTAAACTTGGCTTTATGATAGTACAACTATTTGGACAGTGTAATGTGATTCCTTTATTTTGGTTCCCTTTTGGCTTTGTTTTGTGTTATTCTTATGTTTTTTGTTGCAGAAAATCAACATAAAAATTGCAATATTCTATATCCAGAAAAAAAAAGCATATCATAGCAAGGCTTGTTATGATGTCACGACACAACACAACACCAGCTCTGAGGAAAAGTACTTGTGTCCTAACTGGCATCTTGTTAAAGCCATGTCATTTTATGACAGTGACCAAAATAGGAACCGCTAGTTACACAAATATTGTTTGTGCCTGTTCTGTTGCCTATTGAAATTTAGGATGATTAGTATATCAAATATGAATGAATATGAATATCAAGAATTCTGTAGTCAATATATCAGAGAAAAAATACTTATTATTTTATAATAAGTATTATACTTTATCAGAATATCTGTTCAAAAATACAGTACATTCATTCTTTGGTGAGGTTTTTTAAAATATTACGCCAGATAACAAGACTAAAACACAACGAAAATGGGCAAAATATGAATATCAAAAAAAGCAGCTGTGATATGGACAAGATATTTGGTCTTTCAAAGTTGAAGTCATGTCACATAGTCGTCTGATCTCTTTGACTCATCCTCTCCTCTTCGCCCCTCTTGTCCCAGGTTCGATGAAGATGTCGAGCTCTGACAGCTACTTCTACGCCGCCATTGTTGCCGTGCTCGCTGTGCACGTGGTTTTGGCTTTGTTTGTTTATGTGGCCTGGAACGAAGGCGCACCTAAAGGCAAGGGCAAACATGATTAAGGCGCGTCCGTATGAGCTCGCAAAGACCTGCGGAGACAGATAGACGTGGATCCTCACGGACCCCCTACACCTCGGGCTCCAGCACGAAACATGACGACATCTTCCAACCTGACTGTTAGGGGATCTACTTTGAGCTTTGTGGTTAAAGCTTAAATCTAGTGTGTAGTTCTCAGGGTCGGGGGAGTAGAGGCTGTTGGATGTGTATGTGTGTTTTTTGTTTTTTTGTCACCAGCCTCAGCAGATCTGCTTTCTGACTTTCTGTTGTATGAAAATGTAACTTTTGTTGGCAGAGGGCAGCCCATATTTTTAAAGAGATTTTCTTATAAGTTGCCATCTGGCTAAGTTCTGTGAAGAGTGTGGAATGCAGGGAAACATCTCGGGCTTTTGATAATGCATGCACACACACACACACACACACACTGTATGTACTTGTACTGTGTATGTACGAAGGAGTTGGTTCCAAAATACAACACTGCGTCTATTCTTTGAATATTTGTGCTACTGAATAAATCATACCGTCTTCAAATTTCACTTCTTATCAGTGTCAAGTTATGATTCTAAACCCATATGTGCACAAATGTAATGCTGTATTTTGGAACACGCCTCTCACAATGTCATGTCATTATAATAATATCATCCATTTGTTTGTTCTGTCAAGTCTTTTTTTTTTTTATAGATATTTTGAAACTTCAGACTATTTAATGTTTTGTATTGAATATGTTTGGTGAGATTGAGGATTGA